>NC_134828.1:95651217-95852803 GCF_004210375.1 Tachypleus tridentatus
TAACACAGATCTCAAGGTTCCCTCTAACTCACTTCGTTATTCGTATATCTCTATCGTATCTTTTGTTAAAATAATTCGTTGTTTTGCTTACTCTATACATAGAATAACTGTTCTTACTGAATAATGTTTTATATTCTGTTTAATATTCATGTTATTCTAACCAACTCAATATCCTGATGAATTAGATCTTTAAGGTTATTTCCTGACATTATTAGACCAAAAAATAGCGTGGAAAAACATGATATTTTAAACATTTTCTTAAACTCATATTAAAAAGCTTTGTTTGTTTTTAGTGCAAAACTACAAAATTAGCTATTTGCGCTGTTCTACCACTATACGGACCATATCCTAAGTTTTATCGTGTCACAAACTCTTAAGCTTTTAATTAAATTATCGATATAAAAAAGAAAGAAAAATCGGGGCAAACCTAATAAAAAGTTTTACTTACTGAAATGAAGTATTGAAAATAATTTCCGCAACAGTGAAAAAAGTATAAACAATGATACTATACCCAGCAATAGTGCGGCAAGTGCACTCATGGCAAGAGTACAGACCGTATGCATGATAAATATATAAAAATAAAAGGTTTGGCATGTGATAGATCATGCTTTAGTGGAAGCTAGATGAACATTATATAGGTTGTATGGGCTTGTACAGAAGCAGATAAGATTGTATGGCAATCAAACAACTTGACTATATTGTGAAGAGTAATACTTAATACTTCGAACAACGTTTCATAAACATACCTTGATAAACTTATAATAGCATAAAAAATTCACTGCTGTAGAAAATACAGGTGCACTCTACGATTATTCGCTTTTCGTTTTATATTTTCTGTAATGATATATTGTAATAGAGCTATGTTAACCACATAGGCATAATTACTCCTTTTCTGTGGTTCCTTTATGTGTATTACTTGTGCGTTTATTTAATTTATTTCAATACCGTAAACATCTAAATGGTCGGAAGTCTTCTGTTACATATATAAATCACTATTCATATAATCATTATACAAAAGACTGTATATCATTAATATTTTTTATTTCAAGCAGTAAGAGATGAAGCAATTTTCATTTAAATGTGCAAAGAAACTATAGATATTACAGTATATTGAAATATAGAATTATACATGCTCGTTCCGTAGTGCAACAAATTAAAAACCAAAAATTACCACCGCACTTAAGCATTAGAAGTGAGAAAATACGGACCCGAATACGTGATTACTTAGATATTGTTGTTATAACCAAAATAACTGACAACCAGCGTGTTTCTCTAATTTAGTAAAACATATCAAAACGTAATTGCTTCTTTACTATTATGTTATCGGGGAAGCGTTTCCCGAATTACCGATGGGAGCATGATAAAGATATTTATATAGATGAAAAGGGCAACTATACCAGCTCACATCTGGGCGGAACTAGATGTAATCTAATAGATAATTATGTGTCAGTAAATTTTCGTTTCAAAATGGGAGGATATTCTTTTATCGCTTGCTATAAATAATATTAGCTTTAGAGACATTAAAATTAAAGTTTTATCGTTACTTAGGTGATTTTAAAATTATCAGACAAATGTATGAGTTAGAAAAACGTATATCAAGTTAAAATATTAAGGCCAATCTACAAAGCTGAAATGGTACACTATTAAACCACACCTAATAAATTTTACGAACAATTCATAGAAATACGAAAATATATTGTTAATTTGTTTATCAGTTTCTTTATAAATATTTCAAATTGTTTCTGAAAATCAATATTGTTTAATGAAGGAAAACAAATAAAATATTCATACTTGAAGCACTTTCCTATAAGATTAATTCAGACCTACTGTTTTTCGAAATTTAAATTACATCTGATGTATATACTGTTATAAAAATTAGACATAATACAATAAACAATGTAAATTAAGATTTATCTCAGAATGGCTTGTATGGGTATTAACACTTTTACTGATTAGGAGAGAACAACGTTTCGACCTTCCTAGGTCATCTTCACGTTACTATAATATTTTATTTCAAGGATATCAGAGACTTACATTTGCCATTGTACTGGATATTTGGACAAATATTTGTCTATTGAATAGCATCTTAGGCTTTGGATGAAAGGTCTAAGGTTCGAGCTGTAATATGTACCCGAACATATTTTACCTCTTTAGCTGTGGCAATATTTTTTTCAGAATGACATCCAATCCGTTATTCGGACCAAAGAGTCATAGGAAAGTATTTTGGGGTCAGGAGGTACTGACAAACTGGTTAAATTCATGTCAGTAGTTGAAAATAAGCGATGACTGGCTACATCTAAAATCTAAGAGTTTTCTGAACTTGACATTTAACCAATGCATCTCGAAAGGCACTGTTTTGGTTAAAAATCTCAATTACACAATATTTATTGAAAACATTTACATGGAAATAGCGGTTAAAAAGCTTTAATCTGCTTTTTCTAAAATAAGCAGATAATTGACTTTTAAATAGCTTTATGTAATGCTTTCTTGTAAATTATTAAAACTAAACTGAAATGTTTTAATTTAAAGGATATATTTGTATAAGTGAAAAAATATAAAATGTTTTATTTAACTAATACAGTATTACATTTTAGAATAACATTTTCCATCTCTCTCTGATAAAATTTTAATTACTGAAATGTCGATACTTAAGTCGTGTGTTTTGAAACTAAATTACAAACTAATGATTTATGTACGATAAGGATGTTGTCAGCAAATAAGTTGCATTTATGTTATGATTATCAAAACATTTTGTAATGAAAAGTGATCATAATGTTAATATCAGATTAAAATTACATAGTTGTTTTAAAAAATCTCCCATCGAGAAATTAGTTGTCACAGAAGTGACAAAGAAATGTGAAATTTTGTAAGTTTGTAAAGATTTATTTCATGAAGACATAAAAATAAATAATATATCTTTAGTAGACCTTAAAAATAAACAGCCCACTTTAATCATTGGTTGTTATACAAAGACAATTACATAAAAATTTAATCATATTCATTATATAATTATATATGGAAAATAACATTGTATTGGATATAGGTAGAACTTCTGATAATATGAATTAAGATTATATCAGTAAGGTAATATAATTAATTATCTAAGTAGACTTATTTGAATATAGATAATTATTTAAACAACAAATAATATACAACTGGAAAAAAGAATATTACATGATTATTAATCATATAATTCCTCTGAAGGCTATAAACCCAAAAGTGTTACTAAAATACGTTAAGCTACAACAATTATAAAATGTTAACTATTTTTATTCGTAAGTTTTAGATAAAATAAGCTAACACTAGGGGTTTCTATGTCATGATAGTAGTCGATACAATACGTATCTAGACAAAGAAAATAAGCTAACACTTGGGGTTCCTATGTCATCATAGTAGTCGATACAATATGTATCTAGACACAGAAAGTAAGCTAACATTAGATGTTCCTATCTCTTCATAGTAGTCGATACAATACGTATATAGACACAGAAAATATGCTAACATTAGGGTTTCTCTCTCATCATAGTAGTCGATATAACACGTATCTAGAAACAGATGTATAACTAAAGATTTATCACAACGTTTGACAGTTTTGTTTCTAATTTACTAACTATGTAAATAACATTGTCTTAATTATATACTTCACACTTTACAGTAATTTTTCAAATTCTCAGGTTTGATCAACTAAAGGACAGAAAATAAGAAAAGTAAAATAAAAAAGTTAACATCTCTAATTTGTTATTGTTTATTTATATTGTTACTTTACATGTAGTGTTTTCAATAAAAGAAATGAAAACAATATATAGTATTTATTTGCCTTTAATGAATAATTAAATTTTAGCAAAAATACTTCACTAAAAGTTCTGATTTTTTTCTGTACAAAAGATTTATAATGTTTACTGAAAGCTTCCAAAATTTTGTGAAGATACATACATCGTTTCGGACGTTGTATCGAAACAATCGTACCGGCTTCAAACATCATACTGGTATCATCACAGTATCCCAACACTTTCAGCTAATACTAGCATTTTTAACATTAAAGTTACTAAAAAAACCTTGTTTATCAACTATATCAATACTTAAGCAACATATTTTTACCTTGTCGACTAGGTTTTGAACATTGTTACGTAATTCTAGAATGGAATAATCTTAGAACTATATATTTTACCTAAATAAGATAAGGGGCGCTTTTATATTTGTATATATTGCTAAGATTCCTGTGCACTGTTCACATATTTCTTGAAATCTCCGATAATAGTACTCACTGATCTTTCAATTTAATGGTGCAAAACATAGGAAAGGCTGATATAATTGAGCGTCTATGGAAGAACGTAATTATTAGACTTTACTAAATAAAGACGTTTGCATACAGAATAAAATGTTATAATTGATATTTTTCACGTTTGTTCCTCTCAAACTGCTTTCCATGCACACAATAAAAAATTCGAAATACATAGCTTTCGTGTAGTTTCTGTGACTATTTACGTAAAACTTTAAAAAGTTGTTTAATAAGTAGCGAGTAAAACGATGCTAATAAAATAAGAAGTTAGAAAAATATATATTATACAAACGTAACACCGGTTTTGTGTGTTATTATGTTAACTTACAATTCATTTCATTTTTGTTTACTCAAAGTCTTTCAACTACTATCATTCCCCCAAAAAAACTTAATAACACATTTCTTTTTTTCACTTTACTCGTCTTCTCTACTCAGTAATCTATCAGTGATGAGACGTTGCGCGTTTCTTGTTCCTTCTCCCTCTACTAGTTACCCCCTACGTAGTAGGTTTATGTTCCTTATACAGCTATCTCACATAGGCCTACAGACAAGTGTTTCTTGGTTGAGAGCTTGAAAAACTGCCATTCTTGCTTAACGTTCAAGGTATTAGTATTTGAGATGTTCTAAAGGGAAGAATTATGCCAACGAAAGTGCATGGAAGCAAAGATTTATGACAGCAGGTCGCCAGATAGAAAAGCTTTGTTTTCAATAGTGTTCGTTAATCCGTGGATGATGACAAGTCTGTCTTCTCTATTCACCCCAACACGTCGTTCAAATACTTCTTCTTGTTTGGCAATATCAAGGATAAAGTCATCAATATACATCTATTTCGTTCCAGTCTCAGGGAACATGTGTTATATCTAAGATATTCCAGATGTTGTGAGTTGTTACGAAATGCAACATTTTAGAGAGTTAATCTTGGGTGTAGTTTACACTATTGTAGATTATAAATATAACTGCATATTGTTAAAGCAACAAAAATTTAAAGTTAAAACTTATAACTGAGGTTTTCAGAAATAATAAATTATGGAGAAATTTCATACTTCCAGAAAATAGGTTTTAAATATATTGATTTATACTTAAATTAAATTACTATCAGTCAATAACCCTTTTCCAAAGTTTTTAGAGCGTCTTAACCTAACCAACACTGTTTCTGATGTTTTGCAACTCCACGCTTATTACTCTTAATATTTCTGAACACAAGAACGAATACCAAAACAAAGCATTTTGTGATACATACATCATACCAGTATTAACACTGATTAATATGCTATTTTAAAACATTTAGAAGTATCCAAATCAGCAAATTACACGATACTCTAAACCTATGTAACAGCAAGGTGGAATGGAATGTATAACAGCTATATTTTTAACATTGTATAACTTTAAATAAGCAGCCTAATATCATACAAACAAAAATATGATAGCTTTTTGAAAAATATGTAACAGTCTTTTCAGAGTAAAATGTTCATAGATTCAAATCATATTTATGTTTCCAGGTTGGGATTTATATTTTCCAAATTGGGTATATCCTTTGTATTTTATATAATTGATAAACAATTAGTTATAGATTCATTCAGGGTACTAGGACCATTCAGAAACAGGCCTACGTTAATATGTAACCAAGCCATGGTAAGTAAAGTGTGGTGTCAAGTAACAGGCGAGAATACAGAAACTCAAAAACCTGTGGTAAAAAAAAGAAACTGTACAAGTGACTTAAGTACAAACAGTACACAACATAATCAAGAAGGTTCTTCGACTGGAAACGAGGCTCACAGGGTATACGTAGAACAGAATGACATTTTCAGTCATGTCTTCCTACCAGTCATCAGATGCCTCAAAACATTGAAGAACGAAATGGAATTTTATTCCATTATATAGAAATACCATATTTGATACGGTACCAAACCCATAGATTAGTCCATAGATTTAAAAAAAAAACGAACACTTGAAACGGGTGCTTGAAAACCGCCGTGTTTGCAACTTAGATAGAGATGGATAGGTATGTTTTGGACATGATAGTTTTATGGCAGAGACATTTATAGTGAAAACTATTCTAAAAGGCTATTGTAGAGATGCGCAATCGTTAGATAGAATATGAGAGGACATGACGACATGGCCTGTAACAACAAGATGAAATTCTAGAGTTTCTTGATTTTATCTTCCAAATTTCAATTTCAAAAAATAGGATCGTTCAGTTCCTCACACGAATTTGTGAGATCAAGACATCAAACACCTTGTTTAATATATAAATTTGCATAGTAAAATCTCCTTTCCACTTGGATGCTACAAGATATTTGATAAAACCTGTTGTCCGTTTGTTTTGTCGCAAGAACAAAGCTGCTTTAGGCAAGACTGCTTTGTGTAAGGTCATTTCTTATGATGTAAACATTTCTCGAACATTTACTGAGTAAAGTTTCATCAAAACACTTAAATGCACTTTATAAAAGCAATATTCCACATCCCGACCTATCTTTGGATCGACTTTTCTCATAGTTTATTGTATTCATTCTGGTGGCCAGGGTAACGCATTTTGTCCGAAATCTACTTCTATTATAAGGTAATTCTCCGACGAAAAGCGAGGTCAATCTTAGGTCACAAACGTTGACAAAGTTTCCATAAAATTTCTGGTGAACGTGCACAAAATTTAAGCGAATTAAGTGCATAAAATTACAAATATGTCAAACAAAGGAAAGTAGAATCACAGATTTCATTCTCCATACTTGACGACACATGATTTGGTGTTAACCGTGTTACTTGGACATGCAGTGCAGAATGCATCTTCTATGTTTTAAACCTTATAATAGCATTTCGATGACCTTCAGACTTTCAGACGAAAGCCCCTCTTCACAGTTTCTCTGTCAATTTCGACAGTTTACATTGTCTCGTTATTCATAGTAATTAGTACATTTTTAACGTATTAAACTTCCATTTTTTATGTGCAGAATGTATTTCTTACATTTTTTTTCCAGTTAGTCCTTTTCTCACCTTTATGTCTAAGGCGCAAATCTTTCAGAAATATCCTATACACAGTTAACTTTGATAAAGACAACCTTTTAGCAATGACATTTTTTAACGTGTGCGTGTGACAGGTGGGCCCTTCAGTTCACGAACTGTGATCCTGAGTATGATGCTATGCTGTTTATGAGGTTTTACAATCTCATAAAGGCATGAAATATTTGTTTGTTGATGCTATTTATAATGCACAGACAGCAATCTTTGAAGGTTATAGCGTCTCGGGCTTTACATATTTGCTATTTTTCATTATGAATGTTCTCACATGAAAAGGTTTTCTCACAAAATCGATCAGACACAATTTTATCTGTGGTGGTACTGCATTGTACAACGGTCGAAATTGGCAGTAAATCAAACATATGTCGGTAATGTATATCTCTACAGGTTGCATCTCTGCCGCACATTGCACTGCATTAGCATATGAAAGGACCCGGCATAGTCAGGTGGTTAGGGCGCTTTTCTGGTAATCTAAATTAGGGACAACTACTACAGATAGACCTCCTGTAGGTTTGCGTGAAATACGAAAACAAAACACATCAATAAACATATGAAGTTATTGTTATAAAATGTGAATACCTGTCTGTATTATGTTTGTTTTAGAATTTATTATATTCAATTATATATTAGCCATAATAATGTTTTCCTTATGTTTATGATATCGAAGCAACAAATTATTATTATTATTCATTATAATTCTATATGTTTAATAACTTTGATACCAGATGTCAGTTATTGTTATGAATACTGCCTTGTTACATATTTCAAAGCAGTGTTCCAGAGTTTAACGAAAGTTTTTCCTCAGTGCATTGTTGCCCGATTAAGCCTACGGTTAAAGGGCCGATATCTCGTAATAAAATATTAAAACGCGTAGAAATGTCCATTTATAAATTCTACAGTTTAATTTCCCTGTGTTAATGTTTTAGACAACGAATATTTTTCTTTTTTGTGCACGTTAACGTTTTTTTATATTGCCATATACTATGAAACTGTGATGGTTTGTTTTGTTTTGAATTTCGCGCAAAGCTTCACGAGGGCTATCTGCGTTAGCCGTACATAATTTAGCAATGTAAGACGAGAGGAAAGGCAGCAAGTCATCACCACCCAGTACCAACTCTTGCTAAAAGATAGAGCATGTTTTGTGCAACCGGGATTCGAACCCGCGACCCTCAGCATTACGAGTCGAACGCCTTAACCCACATGGCCATGTATTATGAACTAGGTCACGTGCTTTCTAAGTAAATGTTTTCATCCTTCGAGCCTACTTCTGATAAAGTAACAAAGAGTTATTTATGAAAACATTATAGTATTCTACTCGTCAATAGTTCATAAACTGACTGCCTGAGTTGGTTTTCTGTGTCCTCCTGGCTGGCGTTACGAAAGCATAGTCAATATTTAGTTACAAAACACTTCACCGAGAGAAAACCTGTGAAGGTTAGCATGCTAACACTAATGCATATGTGGAGTTTGACTTTAATCAGTAGCAACTTTTTCACTTTTAGAAGACAGTCCGATAAACTAACTGCTAAGCATTAGAACCTAGTACATGTGTGATGTTCGTATCTCTCAACCGTTCAGTATCATGAATGAAAAGGTGGAAAGAATTTTCTTTCCTGAATGCAACGATTGTGATGTTAAACACGTATGTCACGAGTTTCCAAAGTTCCATCACAGTTTGGACTGGCATAACCAGGTGGTTAAGGCACGCGACTCGTAATCCGAGGGTCTCGAGTTCGAATCTCCGTCACACCAAGCATGCTCGCCCTTTCAGTCATAGGGGCTTTATAATGTGACGGTAAATTCCACTATTCGTTGGTAAAAACGTAGTCTAAGAGTTGGCGGAGGGTGGTGATAACTAGCTGCCTTCCATCTGGTCTTACACTGCTAAATTAGGGACGGCTAGCACAGATAGCCCTCGTGTAGCTTTGCGCGAAATTCAAAATAAACCAAACCATCATAGTTTCATAATATATGGTAATTTCAAAAGACGTTAACGTACACAAAAAAGAAAAATATTCGTTGTCTGAAACACTAACACATGTAAATTAAACTGTAGAATTATAAATGGACATTTGTATGCGTTTAAATATTTTTATTACGAGATATCGGCCATTTAACCGTAAACTTAATCGAACAACAATGCATTGACCGAAAATACGTGTTAGTTAAACTTTAAAAATTGCTTTATTTTCTCCATTTATGTTTATTTATCCATATATTTATCCATAATAATGTTTTCCTTATGTTTATGATATCGAAGCAATAAATTATTATTATTATTCATTATAATTCTATATGTTTAATAACGCTGATACAAGATGTCAATTATTGTTATGATTACTGCCTAGTTACATATTTCAAAGCAGTGTTCCACAGTTTAACGAATTTTTTTCTCAGTGTTACGTTGCCCGATGAAGAATCTGGCAAAATAGCCAGATTTTAACGCAATTATAAAGCCCATTTATAATTCTACATAAAACATACTTCGCCTCAAATATTTTAAATCTATATGGATAATTCCTGAAAGCTTTGCATGGCTATTAAATTTGAATAAAAGTATTTTTTTTATTTTCCAAGAAATTTTCATTCTTTTTTTATTTTCATTTTCGAACTTTCTTTCAGTTGTCTAAGCTATCTGTCTATGAGCACATAAGTGGTAACAAACCATCAAAGAAAAAAAAAACCGTTAATATTTCATACACTTCCTTTCTTGAAAATAATCATACTAAACCATGCATCAATGTAACCACATACATAAGCAGAAATTGTAAGATTTATGCTAACGTTTTTCAGAATAATAGCACGGCTTTGCTGGTGACGTTTTACGTAAAGGTACACTCAGTGTTATTTTTAAAGCAAATGTCATATTTAATCTTGGTTTGTACTAAGAACGAAACGGAAATCGCCACTCGAAGAATTGGAGTGTCTTCTTTCACAATATATATTCATAGCGTTCTTATTAACTAAAAAAAAGAGAACAAAGAAACCTGAAACTTTTATGAATGTATCTAAATGCATAAAAATGCTACTGTTATAAAAGAGTGTTTCCTACATTGCGTGTAGAACTAACCATAGGAAAATAACATTTTTTATTTTATGTATATAAAAATCCCTATGTTTTTCGGATCTCTTTCTAACACGGATACAAAAGCCTAAATATGAGAAGAACTAAAGGCTGACCCGGCATGGCCAGGTGGGTTAAGGCGTTCGACTCGTAATCCGAGGGTCGCACCAAACATGCTCGCCCTTTCAGCCGTGGGCGCGTTATAATGTGACGGCTAATCCCACTATTCGTTGATAAAAGAGTAGCCCAAGAGTTGGCGGTGGGTGGTGATGACTAGCTGCCTTCCCTTTAGTCTCATAATGCTAAATTAGGGACGGCTAGCGCAGATAGCCCTCGAGTAGCTTTGCGCGAAATTCAAAAACAAACAAACAAACTAAAGGCTTATCATGAAAAACAATGGTCGAAAGTAATTAATATGAACAACATAATAACGTTTTAATATACGAACTGTGTTTAGTGTAATGACTAACAATCATTTCTACGTAAAATTTTCTTAGATTGCCGAATCAACAGGGAAGTTTAATTATTGTGTGTATTGTCATTTTTTATGATCGATACATAACATATAATATATTATGAATTTTATGAACATTTAGAATTTACAAATATAAGTAATACCGCCTTAAAACTGTAAATTCGACTTTCTCGGTACATTTGAAAACATTTTCATGTCTAGGCTATTATCCAGTGTATACGTATTTCCTTTTCCGATTTTATCCAACATGAGTTTATATATCTTTTGATAACAATAACCTCTCTTTATTCTCATAAGGATCTCGCTAGATGAATTTTTACCTTGACACAAACCTGTTGGATGTCCATACACAACTAGCTTGTATCATAATAGCATGTAGGATATAAAATTACTTTAATCTTTTGTCACGTGATGAAAGTTTGCCAGGTTTAGTTTCTCTCTGGGAAAACTACTAATACAAAGATACATCTCACAGAAAACTGAAAACATAGTACAAGAAAGGCCAATATTAGCTAATGATTAAATATTGTTAAAGTTGCTTATATTGTTAAAGAATTACAACAAAGAGAGTTCACTGAACTCCTATTTATACTTCCTATTGAATACTTACATACATAGTTACAATATATAGAGTACACAACAGAACTACGTTGCTCCATATTCCTGTCTTGCGACCAATTTCCTCTTGCAACAATAATTAGAAAAAAAGAAGAAAAAACAATCCTTAAATTGGAAGAATGTTTGCATGTACAAACAACCAGAACCCTAAAATCAGAAGTGCCACAGAAAGTACTTGTTTTGGTTTCTTTTGTTTGGCCTTTTTAATTGCTGCATATTTTATTTTCTAGTGCAGATTAACGACAGTGATGTAACGCTACGAGTGACAATTCGAACAACAAGCATTTTTTTGTTTGTTTCTAAGAAAGTAAATTGAAACAATTTTAATACAACTACAGAAGTTCGTTTATTTCTCGTCTCTGACATTACAGTTAACATAACATAAAAATTTCTCACTGCACTGTAATTTGCATTTTAATCATTTTCAAAAATGAATAAGAATTATACACACTGGTAGCACTTTTGAATTTTCTGTAGATGCAAAATAAAATATTGCTACTGTCAGATGTGAAAGTAGAACCAAAAGACCCCCTACTGATCAAGTTCTTTATCTCACAAACACGGAACACAAGGTCATAACAGTGGTTGAAAACCAGGAAAGAATAACGCCTTGTGTTAGGAGTTGAATATTTTGTCTACTATTTTTGATTTAATGTTCTAATTTTTAGATTCTAAAATAAATTACATTTGTTCAAATATCTAGAAATAATACAAGTAAACCAAGAAGAAAAAAGAAATACACATTATTGTTATTAATAACAACATTCTAATACACATAATTGTTATTAATAACAACATTCTAATTCTGTATACTTTACGATTGTTATTTTCCATAAAATCCTGAGAATTATTGAAAGATGATTATGTCTTGAAAACATATACATCTATATATATCATAAAAATATTTAAAGTAACATGCAGTGCATGACTAAAATGTTAATTTTGTGTGCGTCTGTCTCTATCTTTGAATTACAACGAAACAATTGCAGTTATAAAGGTTTTAGTGGATCACAAAGCTTTTGTAGTCGTTCCCAAATTGCTTCAACACACAAACGCATAAAATCTATCTATACGCACCACCAAAACATCTACTGAAGTATCAGTTGTTTTTAATTTTGAAGTAACCGACTAAAGGAAAGGCCCTATCCCACCGATTGACGAACAGATAAGAGAGTGAAGCAACTCTGCATGTATTTACTGAGAAAAGCACTGTTAAATTCTACCGAAATATTCCTGAAAGTAATGGTAAAAAGTAAGTATACACTAATTAGCGTTTTTGATCAAAGGATTTAAACGTGTATGTCGAACATTTGGATATGTGAGAATGTAAGGACCAAAAACTAAATATTTTTTTTCTAATAACTCAACTGAGATAGTATTATAATATAAAGAACTCTTTCATTCCTCAGCCATTTGATGTATTTCCTGTACCACTGGGGAATCCCTGAAATGTATGTAAGGCGCACTGAAATAAACCACCACAGTTCATTTATTTATGTATTTCCAACACGCAAAACAGAACCGCAAAGAAGTGAAAATCTACCAATCCTTGGAAACAGTTTATTTTTGGCGCAGTTCAGTTTAATAAACTGTTTGAAGTTTTTTCATAGAAACATTAGTTCTTCGGTAACCTAGCCTCAGACATTTTAAATTACCCAAATAACACAACTCTATTTCCTTGATAATTTCTATTTCTTTATAATAGTTTCTTATACACTTAACTGGCCACAGATGAAAAGATGGCGCATCGTAAAAGACATAAATATTTATTCCAAGTTAAGGCGTGCGACTCGTAATCTGAGGATCGCGGGTTCGCATATCCGTCGTACCAAACATGCTCGCCCTTTCAGCCGTGGGGGCGTTATAATATGATAGTTAATCCCACTATTCGTTGGTAAAAGAATAGCCCAAGAGTTGGCGGTGGGTGGTGATGACTAGCTGCCTTCCCTCTAGTCTTACACTGCGGAATTAGGGACGGCTAGCGCAGATAGCCCTCGAGTAACATTGCGCGAAATTCCAAAGCAAACTAATCTTAACACTTTAATGCGTAATGATTACCTAAAACAACGTGGTATCATCAAATCCATGATTTAAGCAAACTTTTCATTAATTACTTTGAAGAAACACTACGATAGTATTTGTGTGTGGCTAGAGGAATACAAGATGAGCTGCTTTAAGCTACAGTGATGAAGCACAAATGTGCAAACAAACACCTGAATCAGAACTGCTGGTATGGGTATTAACATTTTTATCAAAATAGAACAACGTTTCGCCCTTCATATTTCATCTCTGAGTTATTTAGGTAAAAGATACCCGTATCAGCTGTCTTAAGGTACCTTTTTACTTCAAGTGAGTTTCTGGTCATCACGAAACAAACACTTGAAGTAATTCTTGATGACCTTCACGAGTTTTTGAATATTGTAAATCAAATAAACACAATATAGCCATAGAAAACACCCAGGTACTAAGTAGGAAAACAAGTACAAACAAACGCTAATCAAAGAAGCCCTACTTATACAATAATTAAAAAAAAAATTAAATCAATATGAAGGAACACCTTCATACTAATTAATAACCTAACATCCAACTGCAACGCCCCCTACAATCAAGTACCTGTTTATACTCTAGTCTCTGAGGCATGTGTTCGGCATTTGCAAACTCTCTCTGTTAACCTGAAAATGACCTAAGAAGGTCGAAACGTTGATTTCTGCTTTAATAGTAAAAGTTTTAATACCTATACAAGCCGTTTTGAGATACAAACACCAGATGTCGTGAACTTATCGTTCACCTATAGATAAGATGCAGTACATTTGCGCCACTGTTAGGAATAGAAAGAAAAGAAACGAATGTTTTATCATACTTTTGTGCAACGGGTTAACAAAACTACAGAAGAATAATTTGTTCGAAAGAAATTTCACCGTTAATTAAAAATTACGCAAACTTTTAACTGCAAATTTAAATGTCATAATAACTTCCTACTGATGAACGGCTTAGCTATCTGGCATACATGCTTTCCAGTGGTCTGAAACTTAAAGCACTGAAAACCTGGTTTTGATGCCTCTAGTGGGCACAATACAGATAACTCACTATGTCATTCGTGATAAGTAACAATAAACTAAAACGCACACGCACAGACACACATTGAGTAGGTAAATTTCACGCCTCCCGCTAGTACAGCGGTAAGTTTACATGTTTACGACGCTAAAATTAGGGATTCGATTCCCCTTATGGGCTCAGCAGATAATCCGTTGTGGCATTGCTATGAGAAAACACACACTATCTGAGCTCCATAAAGTAAATTCAATTTGATCTTAAGCTTTTCAAAAATCGATTTATTTATATTTTTGGCATTTTTAAATTATAGTTTAAATCATAAAACATTGTGTTTTTTATTAAAGAAAAATGCCAAAGTTATATATAAATCGATTATTCATTTTTTAGACTAGACAGTCCTTCTAATTCTTTCTGAGCACGAAAATGTTACTTTTTCCTGTGTTTTCGAAAAAGAATAGAATGACATAAATTCTTAAACTAATTCTCATCCATGAAGAATAATACTTTGTAGGATAGTAAATCAATGGAATTAGCTGCTTTATGTATGATACATGAAACATATGGATAGGATATTATTGTAGGACAGTAAAACTATGGAATTAGTTGTTTCATGAATGATACATGAAACATATAGATGGAATATTATTGTAGGACAGTAAAACTATGGAATTAGTTGTTTTATGAATGATACATGAAACATATAGATGGAATATTATTGTTGGACAGTAAAACTATGAAATTAGTTGTTTTATGTATGATACATGAAACATACGGATAGGATATTATTGTAGGATAGTAAAACTATGGAATTAGCTGCTTTATATATGATACATGAAATTTATGGTCGGCTGTGAGTAAAAGTTGTCAGTTGAAGAACTTATAGAGGGTTCGTATATGTGTTGCTACTTAGATTAATAATTTCCCTGAAGGTAAAAACTAGCGAAAGAAATAACTACCAGCTTTCTGTACCGCATGTTCAGTTCAAAATTTCTTAAAAACACGTGGGCTAATTTGGAATTATTGAACTTAAAATGGCCCTTCTTTGTATACACACGCGCATATATCACTTTAATATCATTAATAATGCATCCAGTGCATATACCGGATGCTCAGAAAAAGATAATTATGACCATGACCATCAAATTGCAAAGCTATATATATATATATGTGTGTGTGTGTGTGATTTATATTTGTGGTGGTTTTTAAACGTAATCTTTCTAACAATAATTGAAAAACGACAAAAGATCACAAGAAAAAGATTAATATTGTAACTGCTGGCATTAATTCTACAACCTTCAACACATTAGTTAGGACTGAAACGAGGCTTGGGGCCATTAATTTAGAGCAACCAAGTTTGGATTATTACAGATTAAGAGAGTGCTGTGATTTGAATAACTAAATGATAAGACAACAACTGGATGATCAAAGTTTGAAGCTATAGCAGAGTTTGAAAAACTACAGATAAAAACTTAAGTAGACTTGGATAACAACATATATAATTTAAACTGAGCTAGAATGTAGGTTCGAATAACTATAAGTTATTATTGACAATGCTTCTGGTTATTTAGGAGTTAAGATTGCAACTACGTTTGGATTGCCATAAATTGAGATTACAACTCGATCTGAACAACCAAAGTTTGGGACTTAATTTGAGTATGAACTATCATAGGCTAATACAGCAACTGGTTTTAGATAGCAACAAGCTAAGACTATACAACTGAAGACAGCAATATAATTTGGATATTCACAAGTTATGGCTACAACTATGTTTGGATAACCGCAAATTAAGATCGCAATTTCATTTGGATCGTCACAAATTAATATTACAACTTGGTTTATATAACTACATGCTATTATCA
The DNA here is from genome assembly GCF_004210375.1 of Tachypleus tridentatus. NCBI lineage: Eukaryota > Metazoa > Arthropoda > Merostomata > Xiphosura > Limulidae > Tachypleus > Tachypleus tridentatus. Next base: position 95,667,579 of record NC_134828.1, read on the forward strand.
CAACCGGGTTTGAGTAACCACAAGTTAATTTAAGAAGTTGATTTGGATAAACAAAAATTAAGACGGCAATCAATTAAGACTTCAAGTAATTGTACATTATAAGACATTAGTATTAGGTCTAATTATATATTCTTGACTGCAGTGTTTGCATATTTTGTAACAAATAAAATCACTGTGACTAAGATGGAATACAAAATACATTTAGCGTTTTCAAGCTGAGAAATCCATGTTATATTAATTTTTATAATGAGAGAGATTCTAAGGACATCGTGAACGTTTTATTAGAAAAGCAAACAAGTTTATCAAACACCCCGAGAAAATCTGTAATTCAGCATTTAACCTATCGCAACAAAACCTTACCATAACATTTGTAATGACAAAATATAACATTAAATTATTATAAATCGCGTTTGTAGCCTTATATTAGTTTATATTAAAAATTTAATACTTAGTTGGTCCTCCTCGTAATGTAATCACCTCGCAAGGCGATGTAACATGATGTAGTTGAGGTTGTTGATGTAATCTACTGTGATTTTATCCCAACTTGTCACTAGAAGACGCTGCAACTCAGCTACATTAACTGGTTTAGGGACGTGGTTAGCAGTTCTCTGGCTCAATTCTGTCCAATAGTTTTCAAAAGGATTACAATCTGAAGACTGTTGGCCTTGGGCATTTTAACGCCTTCTTGGTCGAGATGATTTTGTATAATACGCACAATGTGAGCAGTGTTCTTATCATCCTACAACATAAAGTTATTTCCAAATTATCTCGGTATGCTACCAATAGGAAGCGCCATTGACGTTTTCCTGGAGAATTCGAAGACTAGTTCTTTCCGCCATTATGTGTATTCCCTGTGGAAAATACTATATTTCCTAATCTGTTCTCCAGGTAAATGATTAACACGAATCAAACCCAAAAACCCAACTCAGCTGAAAGGAAGACATGTATTCTGAGTCCTAAATATAAGCTAGCGTGCCGTGCAGCCCAAGTAGCACGGCCTTATGACAAACATAATCAATTTAGTCATGTTTTGTCATCTTGGAAAAGGCGTTCGCACTACAACAATTGTTGTTTTATTTAACAGATTGTTCATATGAACAGTGTTTCGAGCACTGCTATGTTCGTTTTATCACAGGTGGTTTGATGAGCTCTGGATGGAACGAAAAACATAATCAGTAATGGATATGGCAAGCAGTGTATGTTTGGAATTATATTATTATAAACTCTTAATTATTTAAAATCCTTAAGGAACTAGATATGGAATAGAATTTTTTGCTTGCTTTCCTATTTGTCTTGTTCTGACAGAATTTTTCAAATACATGTTTTTGCACTTTGAATTGATACAAGAGTACACTATAAAGATTTTGAAACCAGACATGTTTTTAGTATTAATTACATATGCTACATTTTTCTCATAATCTATGTAATATTCGAATATCATTCATATATCAAATTTATATGTATATATCTTATACAAGTGTGTATTTATGACTTTACTGTACCCTCAAAAATACATAACTAAGATTCATATACAACTAATCAATTGTTTATCTTTCATGGAACAGTTAGTCAGGAATAACTCTATCATCTGGGGCTCTTTGTGTCCAGCTAGCGTCTACCTTTTGACTATTTCCTTAGTTCATTCTTTCATCTAATATCAAATCACATTTCTCTATGCTGAGCACTTGAGCATACGGAGCACATAAATTTGGTTGTTGGAAATGGTTAACTTGGAGAAACACTGTATAACTTTATAATATAAGAAGTGAGATACCAAGTCTATTTTATCAGGTTGAGGTACTCTCCAGAAAAGTTTAATGTTTAACTCTGAAGTGTTTTAACCCCATGTTCAACGATGGAACTTCACATTCTGTTTAGTTCTTTAAGTTTTAACAATTCAAAATGTCGTGCCTGTATTCTCACCTTCTGATTAAAAGAGGTTTTATCACTTTAACTGAAATTCTTCCTCGGAATGAAGTGAAGGAAAGCATGTCACATTAGTTGCAGCCTTAGTTGATAATACTACTGGTATTATAGGTTTTAATATTAGGCTGTTCCTTTCATTGACTTCCGAGCCTTTTGATAGTTGGTTCAATATATTCCACGTTGCATCTCTAGCACGTGAGCTCATATACCAGTAACGTAGTATCTGATGAATGTTGTCTCTAAAATTGAAGACGCCTTTCAACCTATATTTTGTTTAATGACACGTTATGGTTGAGCTCGTGGATGTGGCTGTTTAGTAGTTCTCTTTCTTTTATTTTTAATCATGATTAATAAGTAAAGTGTGTACAAACATCAACCATGACAACAGAAGCAGTATTTAGTTTTTAAGTTTTGATGTGGTGTATTTTATATTAAACGACCACAAAAATGATTATTATAAGCATTGTTTAATGTTTTCAGCTTCTGCTTCAGAAACGTTTTGTTTTCCTGATATCTTAAACGCTGTGCAACATGTTTTCAATCAGACTTTCTCTAAAGAATAAGGAAGTGAATTTTTCAAAGTGTGGATAAATTCCAGTGAAAGTGAGTTTATGTTATAGTTTGGTAGTACATATATCCTGCTCATTGAAGGCTTAAAGATTTATGAGTTTGTTATTCTGTTCATTTGCAATGGTAAACTTTATATTGAAATATTTACCAGTTAAGAAACAGGAGAAACTGACTCAACCTTGTTAAACACTACAAAAGTATCAACACAACTTTTGTTATATACAGTCTTAAAATGTTCACGACAGCATTTTAAACAGATCGTTTTGCGTGCAAACACAGAAAATGGTTAAGTTCAAAAGCAAGCTGGTTCGTAGCTTCTCTATCAATCTGTTCAAAGATCTTACAGTTAACCATTAAATACGAATGTTTCGTCGTGAAAATGTAAAGGTATTATAAAACATCTTTAACCATGTCCTGTTTGATTTCGTTCTCAACAAACACAAAGACTAGTGAAAGATCAAACGTTTCTCCTAGAGGTATTTGTAAAAACTCACTTGATATCATAGCTAGCACACTGAACATTCTTATTAAATTGGGTCTGCTTTAAGCTATTGGTAAATTCAAAAGTATCTTTAACAGACTGTTTATTTCCTACGAACTTTTCTCTAAAATAGAGTAGTAAATAACCTTGCTGCTGGTTGAATATAAGTGTTCACACGAGAAACAATTGGTCTAATTGGACATTCCAGTTTGTTACCGTTAGATGAATCCGTATAAACCCAACACTGTAAGCTCGTTAAGCTAATTTTTGTTACACTTTTGTTATGACGCTGTTTTTGTTTCACGTTAAAAATATCTCTTACGATTGGCTTCTTCACTGGATAATTAGTATATCAGTAATACCAGTCACACTTGTGCCTTTTAGTATTTTGAGTTGATTTTGTTAGAAATTGACATATAGTGATCAGATTGATGTTAAACATTTTATACTTAGCAAAGAACCGTAAAAATAATTGTCCTAACTTTTGTTAATAATACACACGTGAAACCTCTTTTTTGAATACTACAGCATATATATATATATAATATATTGTAATTATCGTTATAAAACCAAAAGTATGTCATTTCACGGATTACGTAAAAATAGGTAAATTAGTGGCACGGCGGCATGTCTGTGGATTTACAAAGCTAGAATCCAGGTTTCAATACCAGTGACTGACAGAGTTAACCCATTCTGTAGTCTAGTGCTTAACGTCAAACACACATTTCACTTCGTTGTACATATTTTATTGCAGAATTAAACTTTAAACCCTTATTATAATGTATCTACCCTTTTTATATCTATACATACCAACACAAAGTTACGTTTAGATAAAATCTATCAATGTAAAAAACAAAGGAAACCAACCTTGTCAAGGTTTTCACTACTAAAGATACACAGAAAATACATCCTGTTATAGAGGTTAAATAGACTCGAAAAACGCGAAATTCATCCTGTCACAAACAATAAAAGAGCATGTAGATTTTATTCATCTATGAAAAACACACATGAAACATATTTTGTCACTGACATTAAAAATAGAAATGTTCTCACACTTTTCTCTAACCTAACAATGGTATAAAATACATTAATAAAAGTCATCTGTATATAATGTTGTAACCTATGTTTTATTTCTTTTCCATCATCCACAAATAATTCTATACAAGGTACTCTGTCTTATAGTGACTATTGTATTGTTGAAGTTTTTTTTTAAATAACTGTTATGATGACATTCTTATTATAGTGTTTTTTATCCGGTTTATTCGGAGAACAAAGGGTGTGAAGGAACCTGAGAAGCATCCTTCATGTGTCTTTTGTAGAAGCCAGAAGAAAGTTACAATTCAGAGTGACATTCACAACAGATGACTGCTGTTTGTGTTCACGAATATTTTGTTTTCCAAGAATGACTAGTGATGAAATTCTTCCGTCTCTAAAAACTCGATATTTTCAGAAAACTAACAATGGCAGCGACTGTTTTATTTAGGCTCCCTAGTGGTATAGCGCTGAGTTGGAATGCCCGTAATGCTCAAAACCTAGTTTCGATACTTCTAGCAAGAACAGCAAATGTTTAGCCAATTATGTAGCTTTATATTTAACTACATGAAGAAACAGTTTTCCTTAAAATAATCATTCAGATAACATATATGAATTGATAGTTCCTTTCAGATATCATGATACGAACTTTAGTTATTTACGATTATAGCAATAACCTGATACACATTACATGACTTTTCATCAATCTATGTAATTATACGTGATTTTTAGGTATATTATTTCACAATAATACATCCTATAAATTTTTTGTAACTCTTTAGATGATGATGGTACTTCAGTTACTTTTCTGTGTAAATAATTTACTTATGTGAAATTAAATAACAAAGAAGCCTAAAGCTGCATATTCTCACAAGCTATAGATATTTGAAATTACTTCTTCCTGCAGTCTTTATTACTTGAAGGTATCTCTTTTTTAGAGTATATTTTTGTTCCCAGTAGCCACAGATTATGAAAGCCTGTATTATCATGGTAATTTAATTTATTTACAGAGGTCTTCTAGTATGTCTTTGGGGAAACTGTAAAGATTTTTTTGGTATAAACAAAATACTTATTATCCAAATACGTTTACAGTTCTACTGTCTTCAGGTACTAGAAAGTAAGTAAAATTAGGTGAAGACTTCAGATTAAAACACTAAAGATGTATAATATCTAACCATTGTGTATAAAAAAATCTGAAAGTGTTTGTAGTACCTACATCGTATATTCTAAATTTTTCTGCACGCACAAACTTTGCGCTACTAAGGTTTATGCATGTTATACTATAACTATTTTGGAACCTCACCACTCCGTTATGGTTCTTGTCGCCATATGCAGGCATGTTCTGCTCGTGAATCTTGGAAATAACAATGCATCATAGATTCCATTTAAAAAAACAAACTCATTTGTAAGGTTATCACGCTCAAAGCACACAATTCCTCCCTGAGTGCATTTCATACTCCATCTTATGTACATTGATGGCCGTTTCTCAGGTTCCATTTCAACAGTGTGATCTCACATAAAACCAAATTGACCACTGTGGTTTCGTATGAAATAGCATGAAAACATGTTTATTTCTGCAGCTGCTTGATGTATATGACGACAGAGAGGATATGTTGTTGACGAAACTTGTATACACGTGAATTATGCTCCTTTTCAGAGAAAAATCCTTATTACTTATTGTCTAGGATATTTGGACTGCTTCTGTCACTAATGTTTTTATTCGTAGATTCTCGAATGTTACAGAATTCTGCACTTAACTAACAACAGATGAGGTACGACTTGTAGCAGGTCTCTTGCTAGATGGCTTTTACGCCTCTGTTTTCCGATACTATTAAGTATAAGAGATGTCCCCGTCTTCGAAATTCTAAATCTTTATTCTGAACATATGTTTATGATATGAGTATATTCATATTTTACCTCGGAAAGAGCTGTTCGGTATCCTTCGTAAAAGCGATTGCGTCAGATCATCTTTAAAACATCAAAATCAAAATGTCGTCCTGATACATTTCGTTCTATCATGACTTTATATTGGCTGTGGTTGTCACGTGTATCGCAAATTTGTTTATTTAAAATCATTTTTATATACCGCACTAAACTCTGTATGTATATATATATATATGAGGGTGTTGCGGGTTCAAATTCCTGTCACATCATGATGCTTGCCCTATCAGTTTTGTGGATGATATAATGTTACGATCAATCCCACTGTTCGTTGGTAAAAGAGTAGCCCAAGAGTTGGCGGTGGGCGGTGAGCACTAGCTGCCTTTCCTCTAGTCTTACACTGCTGTATTAGGGCCGACTAGCGCAGATAGCTTTCGTGCAGCTTTGAGCGAAAATCAAAAAAACAAACAAACAAATAATATTTTTATACATGCGAACTATTTCAAAATATCAATTATTGGTTCCTCTAACAAAAGTATTATTTCTTATAATTGTTTGAAGTTTAAATATTTCAACTGACCTTTACTGTTTGACCTTTTATGTATATCTATGAGTTGAAAAATAATTAATCATCATGCAATTCATGTAAAGTAAAGTTATTAACGTGTAAAGCAAATTCTGAGATATTGATAAATATATCAATGTACATGGAAAAGCGTAAAAATGTGTCATGTATATGCAACCAACTTTTGTTGGTACAAATCTGAAAAGAATACTCAAAAACCATACATTTAAATAATATCTAGCACTCCATTGGCAAAGCGGTATATCTGCGGACTTACAATGCTAGAATCCAGGTTTCGATACCGTGTTGGGCAGAGCACAGATAGCACATTGTGTATCTTTGTGCTAAACTTCAAACAAACAAATAATGTTTTAAAAATCTCGAGGAAGGTTAGAGTAGCTAATTATTTTTTATTGAACCTGTAGAGATATCGGGTCTAAAATAATAAAATGTTATTTGTTTGAGTCTCTTAGTCGGTTACTTAGTTCAGTGTCGTGTTTATTGAGTTTCTGTTTGATGAGGTAAAAATACTAAGTGAAACTGTGTTAGAATCTGCTCTGAACTTGAGTCACTTACTGAACGTCAGTTAAGAGAGTCTGTAGAGCTTGTAATACAGCGAATAAAACGTTATCGCCATAATTAAGAAGAGTACATTTTATTCTCGTTCTCACCGAATAAAACAAAACTACATGCTGAGCATAGGAAACTTGTACAATAATATATATAAGCTCGATATTATTCACACGTTTATTATCGTCTGAAACTTATTTTGTTCTTCTATTTCCATTCTAGCGCTAAAGCTGAATGTTTTGTTTGATTTTCATCTATCAACAAAACTACATCATAAGCATCATGCTTGTTATGACAGCTCGTATTACATCTTATCATCCAGTTTTTGTAAGTCTTTTCTATCAACGAAAGTCAGAGGAAAAGAAAGAAAAAGACAAAACATACGCTGAGCGGCTTAACTTTTACACCACCGTCCAGCAAAATAAATACATTTCTCGTCTTGAGAGTTAACTCTATATGAACTACTTTTATCATTACAGGAAGTATACTAGGTTTGGTTATTCAAAATTTCATAAAATACTTTTTTCGTGTCCTATCTTCTGTCGTTCCAGCACACTTGTTTTCATTAGTTATATCCTCACTGGCCCGGCATGGCCAGGTGGGTTAAAGCGTGTGACTCGTAATCCGAGGATCGCGGGTTCGAATCCCCGTTGCACCAAATATGCTAGCTCTTTCAGCCGCGGGTGCGTTATAATGTGACGGTCAACCCTACAAGTAGCTTTGCGCGAAATTCAAAGCAAATAAACAAATATTCTCACTACATATTGTTTTCACTTCATCTATTTATGAAAATATTTTGTAATGATATTATGAGTAGTTGTAATAATCTCAGGTATCTCTTGAGTCTCTAGCTTTCAGTCTCTTCCATATCAGATCTGGAACACTTATCTTTACTGTACGCGAAATATTTCTGTCGCATCGTTAGTGTTAATATGTTTGTTTGTTTGTTTTGAATTTCGCGCAAAGCTACTCGAGGGCTATCTGCGCTAGCCGTCTATAATTTAGTAGTGTAAGACTAGAGGGGAGGAAGCTAGTCATCATCACCCACCGCCAACACTTGGGCTACTCTTTTACCAACAAATAATGGGATTGACCGTCACATTATAACACCCCCACGGCTGAAAGGGTGAGCATGTTTGGTGCGACCGGGATTCAAACCCGCGACCTTTAGATTACTATTTATTTTATTACACCATTTTTTTCCTAGCCTCTCAGAAAACCTGCCAAGCTGTATCAAACGACTTTTTCTGACATGTATAAGCAATATTAAAAACAACAATTGTCCAATGATTTAAAAAACCAAATTATTGTAAAATACAAGTCTCGTGTGTTTCTTTCCGGTATTGATACACAACTTAATGTGCCGAAATCTACTGTTCAAAGCATAATTGCCAAATTTACGCTTACAGGATCAACTCCTAACCTCCCTCGTTCCGGACGTTCCACCAAAATTCCAGATAGACCAAGAGAAAGGTTCTCAGAGAAGTTAGTAGGAATTCTCGTTTAACACGTAATGACATACAGAAACTGGTGAGGGAAACTGGGGTTGAAGTAAGCACCTCTACAGTTACGAACATGTTACGCTCTTCTGTGTTCAAAGCATGCCGTCCTCGTAGAACTCTATATTTAAAGCTTGTTCATTTAGAAGCACGATTGCAGAAGGTATGCAAGAAAGCATGTAGATAAACTCTTTACCTATTGGAAGAGTATTCTTTGGTCAGACGAAACTAAAATCGTGTTTTTCGGCCACAATGATGTTCGCTATATTTTCCATAAGAAGGGGGAACGAAATCTTTCAAAGAACACCGTCCCTACAGTTAAACACGGAAGTGGCTCGATCATGCTATGGGGCTCCTTCAGCTCTTCTGATGCAGGCAGCCTTCACCGCGTCAACGAAATCATGAAAAAAGAAGAGTACCTTGATATATTAGGCACTTATATCAAGATGCTCGGAACTTGCGGCTTGGGCGTCTTTGGATCTTTCAGCACGACAATGACCTTAAGCAAAAATCCAAATATGTGCAATCCTGGTTGCAGAGGAACCATATAAGCGTTCTGGAGTGGCCATCGCAGTCATCCGATCTCAACCCAATTGAAAACGTTTGGCATGAGTTGAAGACCAGCGTCAAACGAAAAACTTGCAAGAGTTGGAAGTCTTCTGTAAAGAAGAATGGAAGAAAACACCATTCGAATACTATCAAACGATCATGGAGGGCTATGAGGAGAGATTGCGCCAAGTAATGCACCTCAAAGGTACACAACTGAACATTAAAGTAGGCGCACGAACACTTTCTGCTTCTCCTATGTTTGTTCGTTCGTTTATAAATAGTTTATTTGTCGTTCAATTTGCATAAAAGTTTATGTAGATGTGTGTTAGTATAATATTTATAATATACTCTACTTTCATTATTTTAATCGTGATACTTTTTAAGTTATGAAGAAAAACTACTCACGACGCAATGGTACAAACACTTTCTGTCGTAACTGTAAGACACTTAAGCCTGCTTCTGCTCTTCCAGCAAAACAAGGTGCTGAGGGTGATGTAATGGTGTAGAAAGCTACTGTACCTTTTTTTCTTTATTCTTTAAGAAGATCATGTTAGGGGCTCTAATCAACGTTTCCTTGGTCAGCACTTCAATATATCTCAATTCCACTAAGCGTGTTTGTGATTAATTTAAACCATGCTTGCATAAACATAAACGCAGCCAACATTTATAAACTACTTATATACTAGACTGAAAATTTATGTAGATGTGTGCTATTTTAATATTTGTAATATACTTTACTTTCATTATCCTAATCGTGATACCTTTTACGTTATAAGGAAAAACTACTCACGACGCAGGGGTACGAACACTTTCTGTCATAACTGTAATATAAATTTAATTTTCACTAAAAATGTGGTACCGATGATTTGTCAGTTGTCCAAATCGAATTTTCACTGAGTTCCTACAACTCGTTAAGAAAGTTCCTTTCTAAAAATGCGTTTCTTTTATTTCAATGTTTATTTGTTAATTGTTTTTTCTTTTTTTTATATGAAGTGTAAAAACTTTCAATTAATATATATATAAGTTGAGGAAAATACCCAAAGTTTAAAGAACTGTTTTCTATACATAACGTAAAAAATAAAAACTAGGATGTTTATATAACGTATGATCAGGTTAAGGTCCACAACGCGAGAAAACTGAAATGAATATCGTGGCTTTAAACGCTATTTTCTATGCATAATGAATAAAAACTGGGATTTATACTTAATGTATGAAACAAAAGTGATTTTAATAGATCCAGTATATTAGAAAAACTGGTCACATAAATTCTTCAAGGTCATCCATTAAACATACAGTAAACAATAAATTTTTTAACTCTCTTATCTAACGTTAACATGGTATATGAAACAGTATCTGTTAAAATCAGATTTTTATAGTAGGTCCTGACTCGTACTTAACAGTAGCCTTATAGAATTTACATTGAAATATCCATTAGAGTAATTGGTGAGACAAGAGAAACCATTTTTGGTGTCGTGTCAACTGTAGGTTTTATTGTTACAATGTGAACACAAAAACAAATATTTGACAAAATTCTTTATTTGATACAGCTAAAGTATTGATTTTTATTTCCGCATAACGTAAAAAATAAAATTTCTCGTGCTAAGATATAACAGCTATACGCACAGGAACCTATCCAATGTGTTATACTCAGTTTATACATGTCGTTAATAAAGTAACCATTAAACTGATATTTCTGAAGGTACTATACCTTCATTAAGAAAAGCACATATCTAAAGTGACCATCACCGACTATTACTGAATGCAAGTATCATATAGGTCCATTTTGCAACGAGGAGTTGGATCAGGAAAGCTGTGAAGCAAATCTTAATTTAAATAAACATCCGATTTTTAAGATTAGAAATAAATAGACTGCATGTAAAAACGAAACAATCTTTTTTGGATGTAAAACAAATAAGTAAAACACAATATGTTTACTTGCGGGAATGCTGGACAGTTCTTTTTCTATCGATCTTATTATGTCTCGAACCAAATAGGAATAGATGAAAACTTGTTCTAACTAAAACTGTTTGTTTGTTTTTAAATTTCACGCAAAGCTACACGAGAACTATGTTCGCTATCCGTCTCTAATTTAGCAGTACAAGACTAGAGGGAAGGCAGCTAATTATCACCACCCACAACAAATTATTGGGCTACTCTTTTATCGACGAATAGTGTAATGGTCCGTAACGTTATAACGCCCCACGGGTGAAAGGGTAAGCATGTTTGGTGTGGCAGGGACTAAAACTGACACTCCATGCTAAAAGGTAACTTTGGTTTTACCTAGAAGTAATAGTCATTACTAAGTGACCAGAGCTGATTTGGGCTCCGTCACTGTTCGTTAGTATCCACCACGTGCTGCTGGCTGTTCTTGACTTTCTGAGTCATAACTGGGACTACTTTACAACTCAGTGAAATATGAGTACTGTTGGTTAGCTTGCAGCTACTGCAGTCCTTGACAAATATTTCCAGATTTAGGAGCCAACTCAAAAACTCTGGAGGAAGTCATACGTACATCACTTAACTTCACTAATGTTTGAACTGGGAAATGGGGTCTACACAAGTGCCTCGATTTTCCGCGATCTTCGACTATTCACAGTTTTATCTTTTTCCCAATGTTCTTAGGTTTATTGTACCATTACACTGTTTAAAAATAATGAAATTAATCTTGGTTGCAAGAGTTTAAGTGTTGCATGATGTCCAGGATTTTCGCGTACAGGATCTGGTGTACTTTCAAATCGTAAGTTGACCGTTTCAAGACTTTCATTTCTAACTGTTGAGGAAGAAATGTAAAATATTTCTAGCTTAGTTAACTTTATTTGGTTTGTGGTTTAAAACATGGTGCACAAAAACACACATTAATATATTTTTTTTTTAAATTTCACTCAACTGCAGTTGTCATCCACTATTCTATGCTGTACATCGTGTGTCCTTTAATTACAGATACATGTTCAGATTGTGTTGGGGTGTCGTCCAACTACTCATAGTATCTTCAGTCTATTTTAACAAAAGACTCTTTTGCAATAATTTTCAAACTTAGATATGAGCTAATTTTTGTTTTATTTTTCACTGGTGTTGATAGGGTGCTAATGCTCTTCCGTGTCTCTGACAGTAAAAGTGTCGAAATTTAGGAGATATTTAATATACGTTATAAACTAAATTAAACTCAAACGGAAACGACCAGTCAAAAGAGGAAGTATTGTAGGAGAAAAAAAAATGGAATTGAACTCGTTTAACTCACAAATGTTGGATAAATCGAACATGACCGACTGACTGGCTGATTGGCACTTGGATTTCATGATTGTTATGATTTTGGTGACTTTTATAATTTTTCATAATAATGCAATTATATGACAATATAAAGATTACAGTTTAAAACAAGGACCATAAATATGTTGAAAATGTTATTTAGCTCAAGCAACGGACTCATTAGTAAAAAATATTAGTGTCTAGATTATCAACTGTTTCTGTTATCAGAGATTTTTTGCTTCTCCAGACCAGAGCAGATAATCGATACATCAGTGTAGATTTATTTATTCTCACAGCAACGAGTGCATGCTGACGATCACATAATATCAACAACCACTTGGTAGTGCTACCTGAAGTAACTGCCTCTGGTCCCATATGAATCTAAACACACGCACTAATTGGTTGATTTGAGAGAAAGAAGAAAAACAAAATGGCACGATACTAGTAACGTATCGCGCAACTGTAATCCCTGAAAAAAAAATGAAAAAGTGCTGATTCTTCCTTCATAATCCCGGAAACAAAGTTCGATTTATGACACAAAAGACGCGAAAATCATTCCTGACTTTCAAAAGTTTATAACTGTTCTACTTTCAAGTTCTGTTTAGCACAGCGCTTTGCAGAAATAAAATGGGATAAATATTAAATACCACGATGACGTTTTAAGTCGCCATGGCGATCTGGCACCAAGAATTAGTGGAACTAATAGCTCTTCTGTTTGGTCATTATGGACAGCTTTATCTGCCAGTTCTCCATCAGTCTGCAAGTGAAGTAAATGTTTCATTACACTTGTGTTGGATAACGTCCAGATGACTGCAAAGTGAATTCAATGGATAAACCTTGATAACCTTTATCATTCATTTGGAATCAGTGTGGTTCCATCACAGTGTCAACATATATAGACAAATAGTTATTTTTTACTATGGCTCTAACTGAACATGGTAAAGACACCTATTTGACATGTAGCCGCTACAGCTCTTGCTGTAAGCTTTTTCTTCTATAATGAACAGTCCGAAATTACTACTTCAAACTGGATCACAACGTAAACTGTCAAGGTGTGTATATTCCTTACATCCAGGTGTTTCTTCAACAGTTTGTAAGGAAGTCCCTCAACAAATAAATATTCTCTTTGGTTTTGCTGCTAAAATGCATTTGGGGCAAAGCAACTGCATAATTAGTCAAACTCTTGGTTCCAGTCCTCTTCTAAGCCTTGAAGTGAACCTGTTGGATCAACCAGTTCTGTACAGGATTAACTCGTGTTACAGTTCCTCTGTTTCTCCTCTAGATGTTTTATAGCATACTGGACTGGACTATTGAAGCTCAGAATAAATCATGGAATTGACTGATCCCAGTCCAACCATTATAGGCAACTACCTGACTGAAACACTTCAAAAGCCAGTACAAATATCGTTTAACATCTTTTAACATTGGAATAAAATATTTTTGTTCACTCTGAAAGTAATCTTTGGTGTTGACAAAGGTCTCTCCCTTGCAGGATAAATAATTGGTTCCTGGTCAAGGGTGGTAGAACATTGAGTTTCTCATTGAAACTCATTATAAAGTTCTGCATAATGTCATGTTTAATGGCAAGTCAGACATTAGCCAATTTTTCTGAGTCTGTGGCTTTAGGAATTTATGAAAGTCTTAAGTTCAGGGAAGGACGTTTCCTGGATTGAACACCTCTCTTGTACGATTTTCTCTGGCAGTAAACTCTTCTTCTTAGCTATAAGTATTTTTGGTTTGGGAATAAGCCATCCTTCTAGTAAAAGCTTTAGTTTCAATTTATATACTCAAGATATCAAGCAAGGGCCAATAATAGCTTGTGTGAAAACAGAAAACCTCACAAGTATCAGGTAGATTAGCTTTACTAAAATATATTTTCTCGAAAGATTGTGAAATAATTATGAATTTAGATAAATGACCGAGTTTCAATCTACGAAATCAGCCAAATGGATACATGATGTAAAGTAAAACACAATATTCAAGAATATCTATTAAATATCAAACAACAAAACAGTTGGTTTGTGTTTTGAATTTTGCGCAAAACTACAGCAGGGCTATCTGCGTTAGCAGTTTCTAATTTAGCAGTATAAGATTAGATAGAAGGCAGCTAATGATCACCACCCACCGCCAACACTTAGGCTACTCTTTTAATAACAAATAGTGGGATTGAACGTCACATTATAAAGTCCCCACAGCTGAAAGGGCGAGCATGTTTGATGTGATTGAGATTAGAGCCTGCGACCCTCATATTACGAGTCTAGGGCCTCAACCACCTGACCATGCCGGACCCACAACGAAATAAAGCATAGTATGCATGCTTGTTTGTTGGAGAGTTGTTTTTCTATATGAACAGTGAATAAAAGTTGTCCTTCCAATGATTGACTAATTTCGCCAGTCAAGTAGGATTACATAGAGCTTTATTCTGACTAAAAGTGCTAACAGTGCTCAAAGATAACTTCCGTTTTTAACAAGAAGCAGCACACATTATCACGTGAATGAGCATTCTCGTACAACAAATAAAGGCTATAATAGCTTCTAGACATCATCTACTCAACCACAAAAAGACACTTCTGTTAATAGCCTATTTAGACACAAAATGTAAAGTTGCCACAACATCTAAGTAGCCAAAATATGTACTATATGCTAGAGGGCAACAAAGGAAGCAAGAAAAACACAATTTCAACAAATTTATGGATCATATGTCTCTGCTAAAACTACATAAAAATAGATTAAACGAAAAAAAATTAAAGCTTACTATATTAATAAAAGTAGGTAGAAAATATTTAATATGTCTGAATATCACAATTTATGTCATATAAAAAAATAAGTTCTAAATATTTCAGAATATCTAAAAACAAATACCTACGATTTCTTTGCCTATATTGTTTTTGTTTTTTAAACAAATTTGGTTAAAGTTACATCATTTAGGTAGGTCTAAGAGTGAATAGTGACAGGTAATGCAAAACAAATCGTATTCCTCACTTTGTGTCCCGAGCTCTGTAATAAGAGTGACTGTTAGATCCCAATAATTTATCACAATAGTAGCTCAAAGTTGATGAACGCCAATGTTAAATAGTTGCTTATCTGAAGTCTATTACTTCAAAATTATAAAACGCTGGGACAGATAGCTTTCATGTAGCTTTCCACGAAATGCAACAAACCCATGTTGACACGTTCCATGTAAAAAAAAATTTGAATGGTCCGCCATGGCCAGGTGGGTTAAGGCGTGCGACTCGTAATCTGAGGATCGCGGGTTTGCATTTCCGTCGCGCCAAACATGTTCGCCCTTTTAGCCGTGGGGGCGTTATAATGTGACGGTCAATTTCACTATTCGTTGGTAAAAGAGTAACCCAAGAGTTGGTGGTGGGTGGTGATGACTAGCTGCCTTTCCTCTAGTCTTACACTGCAAAATTAGGGATGGCTAGCGCAGATAACCCTCGAGTAGCTTTGCGCGAAATTCAAAACAAAAACACACAATCTGAAAGTATTTTATCAAGTTCTGTTCTTTTATAAATATACTATTTCTAAAGTTCTCTTTTTTGAAACGTAATTAAACAGTTTTGTTTTACTTATGCTCTACAATCAGTATATTTTAAAAACCATCATTCTTCTGTGAACTCCCCAGAAGACAGCAGGTCAGTCGGAACTTGAGAAACAAAACTATTCGAAAATAAGGTGGGATACATAATAATAATGATAAGTAACTAGGCTTAGCATTTAAGTTTACAACGATTGTTACAATAACTTAGATCCATCTGCAAAGTTGTCTGGTAATTTCACATTTTAGCTAATTTAATCCATGTGCTGATTTGTTATTAAAGTAAAAATATGTCTAAATCCAACCAAATTTTGCACCAAGCATAGATATTTTCCATCCAAAAATAGCAAATGTTTCACAATTATTTCATCAACATTTTAACGATAACACAAGGTAAAGAGTAGAATCAGACGATTTCGTGTTGCGAGACAATATATATATATATATAATATTTTCACCTGCGTTAGTTAGATTTTGTTCTTATATCCTAGTCAAAGAGTGACCATGGTGATAAAATTTTATCAGTAAAAACAAACAAACACAAAAAGGAACATATCGGTTCTTTGATATAGAATTACATATCGAACACTTCATAGAATGTAGCACAATAATCATAACACGTGAAAAATGACGCTTGTCCGTTCAAAGTGTTTTTTTTTTTTGTTTTTATTCATTCGAGTCAAGGATGGATCTATACACCACAGAGTGAATTTGTTTGTTTTGAATTTCGCGCAAAGCTACACGAGGGCTATCTGTACTAGCCGTCCCTAATTTAGCAGTGTAAGACTAGAGGGAAGGCAGCTAGTCATCACCACCCACTGCCAATATTGGGCTTTTCTTTGACCAATGAATAGTGGGATTGACCGTCACATTATAATGCCACCACAACTCAAAGGACGAGCATGTTTGGTGCGACGGGGATTCAAACATGCGACTCTCTGATTACGAGTCGAGTGCCTTAACCACCTGGCCATGCCGGGCCCCACAGAGTGAAATCAATAATGTTTTTGTTTATTCTTTGTAACTAATATAAGAACGAAGGCATGCGATACGTAAGATACTAGCTGATATTTTTAAAGACATAGTTCAACATAAAAGGTCCAATTTCAAACAAAACACATACAATGTTATATATTTCAAAACAATGTGTGAAAGATGACACTAAACAATATAATGTAAAAAAGAGAACATCTTGAGGAAAGTAATCACATTTACAATCCTTTTGACCCGAATCTCATAGATAAGCTGCAGTTTTTGTTTAATTTTGAAACAAAAGTGAATTAAATAGATATTTGCATTTAGTTCGGTGTACACGAGCACTGTTTATTATTTGAGAGATTTCTTACAACGTTCGACAAGTTCCGAAAATATATCCTTAAAATGGCGTTCACGTCTAATATTCCCTTTGTTAAAGCTAATTAACTAATAAAAATGTTGTACCGTAAAACAAGTGATTCTTTGGTTGTTCGGCAGTGTGGATTGTTACTCTCCAACAGGAAAACCAAGCTATTAGAGTGGATTTATTTTATTATCTTGTTGAAACATAGTGAACAGGATATTGTTTCTTGTTATGTATTATGCATTTGAACCAATATTTTATGTAAGATTTAAGATTCACGTAGGGACTGATCAGTATTGTTTACAACCGTCGGGTGATACAGTTCAATAGAAATAACTGGGGTATTTTGAGTGAAACACAATGTACACATCCGATAAACATGTGCAAGATGGAGTGAACAAGTCTAATGGGCCTCTTATGTGGTTAGTATGTTTGTTTGTTTGTTTTGGAATTTCGCACAAAGCTACTCGAGGGCTATCTGTGCTAGCCGTCCCTAATTTAGCAGTGTAAGACTAGAGGGAAGGCAGCTAGTCATCACCACCCACCGCCAACTCTTGGGCTACTCTTTTACCAACGAATAGTGGGATTGACCGTCACATTACAACGCCCCCACGGCTGGGAGGGCGAGCATGTTTGGCGCGACTCGGGCGCGAACCCGCGACCCTCAGATTACGAAGCGCACGCCTTAACGCGCTAGGCCATGGTTAGTATGTAAACATCTCGAGTCAGTGTTGACTGTAGCTCGTGTTGTGATAATAAAATATAAATAACATTTTATGAACAAACATTTCTTTCTTACATAACTCCTTTAAATGAACCACTTGTATAAAAACTACATAAGTATATCACTCATCGTAGTAAACATTTGCACTTTGTTATATTATATGTATTCTATCGCTTACCAAAAAAAAAATACAACAACAAATACTTGACGTGTTCTGCCTCCACGATACAAGGAAGTAACATTTTATAATTATATGTTTATTCAGTAGCGTTCGCTTTTGATTCCAAGAGTATATAAAGAGGACGGGTTGTCGATCAAAAGAAGACCAGTCGTTCAATCTGCAAAGTTATATTTGAAAGTTGGAGAAACACAAAATGTACTATTAAAATTTCATATCAACGAAATGATATATATATATATAACACTTATAGAATAAACGTCAAATGTGAAGACGAGAGTCAACAAATCTATTGCGAGAATGTATTTGATTTTCACACAAGAACAATTTCAATAACATTTCTCAAAAGAAATTCCTATCCACATTATACACTGACGACAGATTACCAACGAAATATTTGAATGGTTGAATAATAATAAAAGTCTTATAAATACCCACCTATATTAAAATTCTCAAACAGTTAATATTCTACGTTATTAACATGACTTTCTAAAAAAATAATAATAAATTCACATGAAAACAAACACGAGAGGTTAAGAACTTGAGTTTTGTGCTGACGTAGATATGTTTCCTCACTTTCAGTTTAAAATGTTGAAAGAGAAATCACTGTACAACATTCTTGTTGTTTAATTGCTACAGAGATAACTGCTTAAATAGCAGCAAACTATTTAAATGCCTCTTTTGGTTTAATATAAATGTCCCTAGAAGAGTAGTTTACTGTAACTTTTATTTGAGTCAGCTCACCTTCACAGTTTCTGTTTTAGTTTTATTCTTTCTGATAATGTTAATAAAAAATAAAAATTAATATATATATGTTTTGAATAAAAAAGTTAAAAAAACTTGTAAAATCTCAATACAAAATCCTCAAGGCATTAAACAAATGAATCAAAGAGTAATTGTTTAAAAAATATTTTATTATATTATTTGGATAATACAAAATGAACTTTCCACATTGGCCAAGTGGTTAGGTCGCTTAACTCACAATCTGAGGGTTACGGGCTCGAATTCCCATCTCAACTAAAATATTCCTTCTTTCAGACCCGAAGGCGTTATAATGTGATGAAAAATGACAAATTACGCTATTTGTTGGTAAAAAAGTAGCCAAAGAATTGGCGGTGTGTAGTAATGATTAACTGCCCTCTGTTTAGTCTTTGACTGCTTATTTTGGGACTGTTATGCAAACAACCCTCATGTAGCTTTGTGATAAATTTAGAACAAAAATATCAAAGTGAACTTGAAAATAACATTTATTCATGGTTGAATAATAATAAAAGTCATATTTAATACAAAAGTTTTCATAGTTATACAGATCTATACACACTTAATTTTACGACTTAATGACTCTTTTGTAAGCTTAAGGCCTAAAATACTAAACTTCTGGATTCGTCCTTGCAATAGGTACAACACAACGTGCAACCTTCTTTGAACAACTTCAAAGAAATGTTATGATTTCACAAGTGATATAAACACAACACTGGGTTTTCTATCCTCCCTTTTTAAGAACCACATTTTCGTTTCTAGATTTTAAGATAAAAATAAACTGTTGAGGCTCCACTTATTACGGCGGCATTGGTTTGTTATCCCATTTTAGTCCAAAGTTACATTCATGGGTTTAGATAGTGAGCTGTCAATAGATATACTACAGAAACATATATTGCATACAAGCCTTTCTCTTCTCTTGTTTCTTCTTCTGGTTTCTCTCTTATTCATTTTTCATTTATTTTCAAGTACTATGCCAATTAAGTAAGAGAATATCAAGTGTTCTTTATATGAGTGTCGAATTACTGAAGTAAAAATAAAAATGTTTACACAAGAAAAGATACTAAAGAGTTTTGAATCTTGGACATCGAGAGCACTCAACTCGTGATTAAATATGCAAGTGAAAACATTTGTTTTCCTGAGTGATAATTATTACATTAAATACTTCTTGTTAGTCGCTTATATAGAACTTGTTTCATTAATATATAAGTATTTTTAGTAGTTTTGATCTATAATTTTTGCTTATTTTTGATCAGAAGTTCTATTTGAATATCATAAGAAAAAATATTTCTTTTACCTATAGGGGGTGTAGTCTAGCTAATATGACAGTAATATTCAACTAATCTTTGGTATACTTTAGACTTCGTTCAGCTCATAATTTTTTAAAGTATCATAAAACTCCACAATTTACCTCAGAATGAGCTATGTCAAAGAGACATAAATTAACCATACTTTCTAAATCTTAACTTTAATTTCTCTGAGAGCAGAATTGTCCTAGAATCAGTTTTTATTTTATGAAAATTAAATAGATTTTATTTTATGTAATCAACAAAAGCAATTTTTATCGATCAAACATACACTGGGTACGAGTAAACTGGCTTAGTACCCAGAATGACCAAATTTACTTTTCATTTTCTTTGTATTTGCTACAGCATCCCAGTGGTACAGCGATATGTCTGCGGTCTCACAATGCTAGTAATCAAGTTTCGATTCCGTCGTGGACAGAGTGCAAGTAGTTCATTGTGTAGCTTTGTGCTAAACTTCAAAACAAATTGTATGTTACATAAACCAATAAAATTTTGCTTTTCAGAATAAATGCTAGCAATCAAGTTTAGATTCCGTCGTGGACAGAGTGCAAGTAATTCATTGTGTAGCTTTGTGCTAAATTTCAAAACAAATTGTATGTTACATAAACCAATAAAATTTTGCTTTTCAGAATAAACTATTGTTGTATTGGGACAAATCTAAAAATATAAATCAGAAACGTATACTTCTCTTGTCAAGCAGAAAACTCAAATATTATAAACAGTCAGTGATACTGAGAATGTCCTAGCATCTTTTATTTTATTTTTGCTGATTACTTCATTATATTTGAGCAAGGCGAGAGCTTTGTGCGAAAATTTATTATGCTGGCATTTTCACCTAATGTTTAATATACTAATAGTTATTTGTTTGTAAGTAAACGTTTTCCGCCTCAACGAAAAGCACACTTTCTTTGGAAAAAAACACACACAAACAAACACTGTGTCTGCAGTGGCGATAATTGCTTCGTGTTATTCGGTGATTAGTCTTATCTTCTAGATTTCGTTGACAGTTTCTATGTCAATGATCGAATCAGCACTTCAAAGAAAGTTTTAAGTCTTTCATCTGAAAGGCTCGATATATATAAACAATACAGTAAAAATATAAATAAAACAAAAGATGAAGCTTTGTATTTAATCGATATTGTCACCAAGTCTTTTAAAGTTATAATATATATTCTTTCAGAAACAATGGTTATAATTGGACAAATTTATATACAGTCGATATACTACTACTTTGGGCCTTGCATGAAAAGGTGGTTAGGGCACTCAATTTGTACTCTGAGGCTCGCGGGTTCGATCTTCGTCACACCAAACTGCTCGCCCTTTGAGCTGTGGGTGTGTTATAATAGTGGTCAATCCCACTATTCGTTAGTAAAATACTAACCCAAGAGTTAGCGGTGGGTGGTGATGATTAGCAAGCTTTCTTGTAGTCTTACACTGCTAAGTTAGAGATGGTTAGCGCAGAGAGCTTTTGAGTAGCTTTGTGGGAAATTCCAAAACGAACAAACATACAACAAGCTGATAACTTGTTTTAAATTAGTGAACTTCTGTGAAGTAAATTTATATTCCAAATTATTATCTTTTTTCTATGTTAAAGCTATCTACTTACTAAAGCTTTAAATAAAGTATAATGTGAAAAACCAATCTCTCTTAGTAAGCACATAAAGCTAAATATATGTTTAAACACAACAGCTAATTGTAATAACTTATAATATATCATTAGTATAAAGGATATTCATCCAACCATCATATTACATCTTTAAAAGTATTTCAAGTGTTACAGGAGTATTCGAGTGTGTTGAAGCTTTACAGCATGAGTCATATAATACAAATTACATGAAATAGCCGGTTAATAAAAACTATTTAACACGCCCTTTTCACTAGGTATGTATATATGTATATCTAAACTGCTTGAAACGTATCACGAAACATAGGTATGTTCAACGTAACCATGCTAGAGAAAAAGGTGTACACTAAAATAAAAATGTCCAAATTGTGTCAGTAGTATCTGCCACTGGTTCTAAATGTGTTATAAGAATAAGGAGAGCTGCGGAAGTTAATGACTGTGTATAACTAGTAATTTGGCAGATTTATTCCACTGTGAAAGTGCAGTGATTTAAGTATATAAAAATCATGATTTTTTATTAATTTCTTAGCAATATTTTTTCTATCTCAATATTGGAATGATTTAGACAGAAAGTTTCATTAAATGAATTTAACTAGAGGTTTTGGGATTACTGCCGAAGAAATATTGTTAATTCAAGAAGTAATGACCATTGTAATCACCATATATTTTCATTTCCTTATGCGTTGAATTATGGCATTAAATATTTATTGTTAGTTTGTTATATATAAGTTGTTTCATTGATATATAATCACTTTTAATTTAGATTCATACAACTTGTTTTTAATATTCCAACTAAATATATTTTTCTTACCTATAGAGGGCGTAGTTGATGTACTAAGCTTATAATATTGATCTGGAGTTGCAAGAATTATTGCGTGTATAGATAAGATGTTTAAACTTTGATACTTGTCAGAAAGCTACACAATGGGCGTTCTTTGTTCTGCCCACCACAGGTATCGAAACCCGGATTTTAACGGTATGAATCCGTAGACATACTGTTGTGCTACAAGGGGAGGGGGGGCTGGATACTTGTCACTGGAGGTAAAATTGAAATAATTTTCCAACAAGTGTGACCCTTTAAAACATTGACAACAAAATAAGTATATACAATAAAAACAAAACATCAAACTTTCATGTTTTATTACTTATCTTCCAAAGCTCTTTTAATTAATATTTGACGTTGTTTATACAGTTCAATAAATATCGAATTTAACTTTGATTATAGAAGTGTAGCAAATTATGACGATTTCGAAAACTGAAGCAGTTGCTTTTATCATTCAAAAATGCACATCTCCAACCACATCTCGAAACTGTTACCTAATCGTGCGTCAAGTGTTTAATATAACAATAGAAATAAAATATCAATCTTTGGTTATTGCTAATAAGTCATCAATTTACAATATACGGCCTTCAATGTAATTTTAAAAGAAGAAATGCCAATAAAAAGAATTTTGCCCTTTTGACACTAATTATATCTTAATAATTATGTCTTAAAATCTCTCTAAACTTTTATTCGGTTTATAAATTTTATTTAATCGAAAATCTGTTAACTTTTCATCGTATTCGTACGACAAAATTTAGCTTTTAAAATAGCACACGATTAACTATAATTATGTACAAATCAAAACAAACAATTTAGGGAATCGAACGTTTATCCTTTAGTGATTCAAAGGATGGCACTATTTGATTTTGCATCAAATGTTTTTTAAATGATACAACATTCTGATTCAACACGTTCGTGATATCTTCGATTCAGTCTCATTTCACCGCAAGAACAATAACATCTGGTTATGGATAGACTTCTCAATAACAGTTAGTAATCTCTTCTTCTTACAAATATATATGACGGAGCAACTGAGAGGAAGGATACAGAAGGGTATCTAGCTCCCAAAGCTCCAACGTATTTCCGTTATGTCAAAGGAAACGTAGCCTGAATAAAAGTTATGAGAGTGTCACTTTCGGTTACCCAAAGATTTAATTTTCCACCAACCGAGATGACATCACCTGCTCTGCTTGGCAATAACTGTGAATTTTGTTACTGAGTTGCGTCGTTATTAAGATTGCTTACTCCTTTCCTTTTCCTCTCTCTGTCTCTTGTATCGGCGAAAAGCAGAGATTTGAACAGTTAGTGTATCGAATGATCGCATATGCAATAAATTACATGTTTTCTGTATTCTACAGCAGCTAGAAAAGAAATACTGAAGACTACTTGTTACTTTTACAAATAAACTTTGAAAAAACAACATGTAATGTCGTATCAGCTTCAGGTTACACTAATGAGAAAGCCCTCATATAACTAAAGTTAACATAGCAAACTGTTTATTGGTCGTTTGATGTATGATCTGAACAGTAAAATTTTAGGAACAATGCATGTACAAGGTTTCGTATAAAATATACGCAATGCGTAACTTTTAAATCACAGAAATGTAAAATACATACGTCTGCTACATCAGTATAGAGTGCACACTGCATGATACTGGTACTTTAAAATTTTTCAAACATACTTATCTGAATAAAACCTAATGTGTACACCGTTTAGATAGCAAAGAGTGTGAATCATTGTGAACATACTCTGATCAGCCTACACGAGACGCTCACACTGATATAGGGTAGAGCCACGTTCACTCTAAACTACTTAGTGTTGGAATAAAAACTTGATTATCTTTTGTCTTTCAAGTGGTAATTTAGACTCACGCCAACAAAAATGACTAGAAATATGATATAATTAAGCAAAATAAAAAGAAAATCACCCAGGCATAGTAAAGTATTTGTAGTAACTTAAATATAAAAAACAAACTAGTTAGCTATTGTACATAAAGGGCTTGAAAGAATAGGACAATATTGTTAGTTTAGACTGCGCATTATAAAATGAATCTAATTTTAAATGGAAATGTTTTTTATTTCTTTCCTTCTGAGTATATTGTGAGTTGAGAACAACTAGAATAATTAAACCATCAGTTTTATAACATACAATCAGTTACAGTTTTTTTTTTACTTTAAGAACCATTCTTAAACGTATTAAAATATTATACGAGCATATTATATTTATTATAACAACAAAATAACGAGACTAGAATAGCAATGAGTTAATCCATATTTAGTACACATTTTAAAATGCTAGTTTATTCGTATTTGTTGAAAATTAAAGAATTAGTGTGTGTGTGTTTTCTTTATAGCAAAGCCACATCAGACTATCTGCTGAGTTCACCGAGGGGAATCGAGCCCCTGATTTTAGTATTGTAAATCCGAAGACATACCGCTGTCACAGCGGTGGACAAAAAAATCAGAATAGATTTAGAATAAATCTACCTGTGTAAAGATGTTTATCTTATTTGATGAAATAAATTAGGAAACTGTAATAAATAAGTACAACATTCTAATATCAAAGAACTTTCATTGTTTCGATCAATGGTTGTAGTAGCATTAGGTTTAACAGTTCAATAGAAGTTATGTTTTAAAAGCAAAAACACAGGTATTTATTATTACTCCGTAATGACGTATTTAACTTTGTGATTGAAATCACTTCTTTGGTTCGCTCTCTAAAACATTTAATATTTTTTCTATCAGTTTTACATTTCTTATGGGAAGTTGCAATAATGTAATAAACTTAGATGTAATGGTAACAAACTTATTTCATGAACACAAATTTTGGGTTTCTGTATTCTACAGCAAGTAATATGAGTAAAAAAGGTACAAATAACTCAAATAAAAATGTCAGGATATCTTATTAAGAGATGTCATAAGGAAATCTAGACAACACTTTAAACTGTGTAAAAAATTCGACCTTTCCTTGAATTTCAATACCTAGGAAACCACGTCGTTTTATTTTTACAATTCAGTCTCAGAAAAGCTTCCTTAAATCCTTGGGATTTCTTTTGTGATTAACGTTCTAAGCAATATAAAATTCTGTACAAAAGCCTACTTAAGAAACGAACAATATTTATTATTCGTTTAATAAAAGAAACACACACAGCAATGGTGGCCAGAAAAAGAAGTATTTTTATAGTAAAATTTCTAGGAAATGCTTTCCGTTAAGCCTTGTTAAAACAGAATAAATGAGAGCTATATGTTTCAGAAGTTGCATATTTGAGGCAAACAGTATGCACTTAACAAGGATAATAAATATTATTCGTTAAGGATGGAATTATTAAACGTAAACCTATGTAAAAGTTACATTTATATTTTGCTTGTCAACCAGTCACAAAATGAAAGTAAACGAGGTGTTGCGCACTTGGTTTTTGTTATAGCATCCTACCTTTACTTAGCAATGATACCTCACCATACAAGTTAAGCCACTTGAAAACAAATCACATCGCTACACAATAGTATGAGTAGTGTACGTACAGGCACTAACGGAAATGAATACCTCAAGCCGTGTGTTTGATTACGCTTCTCACAGAACGCACGCAAACTCAGCGAGCCACGCAAGAAACTAACCACAAAAGCACATGTAGCCAATTTCGAAATACTGCTGACGGTGCATTGAAAGTCATAATATATCAGTCCATAAAAACTATTTTTGTTACGTCAATGAGAGATTTAAATCCCTTTCTACAGAAATTTTATACGGAACGACATCAAAGCATTTAAACATATATTTTATTCTTACAAAATAGGTGGCAAATATTGTGTGTTGTTAACTTATAATCACAAACAGATCTGTAATCCAATACATTTCTCTCCCAGAGTTTTAATTCAAATGTAAAAGCCCATACTAGTCTCAAGTTCTTTGGAACTTTCTTCACAGTCAGTTTAAAGCTTTAACATATCCTATGAATATTAAGGGATAATCATGGAAAAGGCAAGATGGTTGTTTAATAATCCAATTTCAATAGGCATAATAGGGCAATTTTGTGAAATATACCTAATATTTTACCACCACAAACCAGAAAAGTAAATAAACTTTAGACATCTAAGTGAAACAATAAAATTTCGCGTAATGTCACTAACTAGTTATTCGGATGGATTTCTTAAGTATAGATATAAAGTAATGGTAACAATGTGAAAGCATCAGGTAATAATATCTAACGATAACACTGTTTAATTTATGGATAATTAATACTTTATGAAGCAGCTATTATATTTTACCTTTAGATGTAACACTATTATATCTGGTACACCTAACTGTGATAAAAGCTGCAATTGTTTGATACAGAAAACTATATTTCGAACTTATTTGTGTAACACGGGAGTGCGTATAGATCTGTGTAGCAAAACAGATAAGTCTTTCTGCGTTGATTACTGCTATTATCTATATTTCTGTTGAAAAGTGGTTTGAAATCGACTAATATTAACAGCTCTACGAATAAGTTAAAGTTAATTCTTAATCATCTGGTGTTTATTTGACTATGCAAGATACGTGACGAGAAATAAATTGGTTTTCTAATAATTAGTACTGAATGCAACATTTAAATCTGATATTCATCCTTCTGTTTGAGCAATATTATGTAGTTGTAATAAACGTACAAATGATATTTACTTGCACCTCTAAATATTAATGCAGAAACTACTTGAATTGAGAATCATCTATACACCCATTGTATGTTATAGACTTCTTATTTTTTTAAATTTTATTTTGCATGGTATTGTGGAAACTTTCATTTCATAGGACTAAACAACGAATGGTTTCAGACTGTTAGCATTATGTAGTATTCTGTGTATTTGTGTGTTTTCTTATAGCAAAGCCAAATCATGCTATCTGCTGAGTCCACCGAGGGGAATCGAACCCCCTAGTTTTATCGTTTTAAATCCGTAGACTTACCGCTGTTCTGGGGGGGGGGGGCTCGTGGTATTCACACTTATACAGTAGTTAACTATATACCTTTTGATGCTCATTTCCGTTCATTTTCATGAAGTTAATCAAAGAAGCAACGCGCGACTATGGACATTTAAATAATCTGAAGTTTAACTAAAATTAAAATTTGCATAAGTAGGTTATACAAGTTATTAATAGAAGTAGCTCAAGCAGGGTAGGAAGCACCTCTTTCTCTTATCGAACAAAAGTTTATATAATTCTAAAATTTAATATATCCGCTTGGGAATCGAGTGGTTAATAATATAAATGCAAGCATATATACTATATAAAATGAAGAACTGGGAAAAATTGTAAAAACAATAACTTTGAATTCAGTAAATACTGTTTTTTTCGTTTATATATTAAAGAAAGTAGAGTTCATGTCTTAAAAAAATTACAGTTAGTTCTCCGGAGATACAATAATTTTTCAGCAATATGCAAAAAAAACGATTTGAAATATTGCTTCCAAACCTCTAACACGTTTTCCTTTTCTTTTCAAGTATACATTTTTCAACCAAGGTTTTTTGAAAACGAAACGTTAGAGTGTACCAGCGTAACAGACTTTTAAATCAGTCGTAAATCACGGTTCGAAAAATTATTTTTACGCAGTACTTAGAAAAGCTGTGTTTTAGGAAAATTAGCTTAGTACAAATACAATATTTTCATTAACGACAATTAACTACAGAAACTAGGAAATTTTCAGAAGATAGAATAATTCAAAATTTTGAAGATAGGCTAGTCATTCATAACTTTGTTTGATATAGAATTGTCAGTTTCCTATGCCTTAATAATAGAAGACATTCTGCTACTGTAAATTTTGTAAGCTAGCTAAACATCAATAACTAGCATTTTATATTATAAAGATATCCTAAGCATGCCATAAAATAAATATAAGATAATAACTTTAGTGATTAGCGAAGAAATAAATGTATTTGGGTAGGATACACGTCTGAACAGGAGCTCGTTGTTAAGAACGTATATTAAGTAACCACCAATATATTACTATATCAGTGACTACTCATTAAAATTCATAAAGTTTTTACAGTATAAATAATTTTCCCTTCCGCCAGAAGAAACTATGAGTAGTTTGCCTGTTGCGAAGCGCCACTAAGTTATAAAACGGGTTGTCTCTAAGGCTATTGAAGTTCACATTTTTTGTGTAATAGGCCCTCAGACATACTGATAAGCTACTGAAAGGCACTACTAACAGAAACGGCAAGCGTTTATCAGATCTCTACGTGGCTATGGGACAAATGAATAAATATCCGTGTAATTTCTTCGATCTAAGAAACTACATTGTGACCTGCAAAGCACATCGTCCTATCTATTCAATATATTAAGACAGAATTCTTTGAAATTTATTGAGTTGATGTTTATTGTTTTTAGAATTATTGCAGAAAGTTACACAATGGCTTTCTTCAAATAGCTTTCCT
Organism: Tachypleus tridentatus; assembly: GCF_004210375.1. NCBI lineage: Eukaryota > Metazoa > Arthropoda > Merostomata > Xiphosura > Limulidae > Tachypleus > Tachypleus tridentatus. The sequence continues at coordinate 95,696,594 of NC_134828.1, forward strand.
TAATTTTGAACTGACAGCCTAGTATAAAGACAACTAAACTAGTCATCACCATCCACCGCGAGCTTTTGGGTTCTTTATTTCTGCTCTTAAAGTTGTATTTGATCCTTACTATTACAGTATATCCAAAGTGTTAACCATGCTTTTGAAGTTCCTCACTCGCTAGTGACACACGCCTAACTTATTCGCTTGATTAATGGGAGTTGTGGTCGATTTTCCCTATCCAGTTGTTTATAATTTAAATGAAATCCCGTTAAAATGTATGGGAATATAAGCTTTAGTTACCGAGTTTACTAAGCTCGTCAATATAACCTCACAGTTTTACTACAGTTACTTTAAATGCCCCTAGAGACTTATATAAATCAGTTAAAACAAAACTGAAACTGGCAGCAATATTTCTAAATCACGTGGTTAACATATTTGCGAAATGTGCTACTTAACTTTGGCGACTAAAAAAGAAAAGCTATTTTCAATGAAAACTTCATTAATTGGCCACAAGTTTTATCACCTGTTCAACCAATGTATTTTAAGTTGTATGGTATTATTGCTTGTAACAATGGTTTTTAAGTAGTGTGGTATTATTGCTTGTATAGGTTGTTTGTTTTTGAATTTAGCGCAAAGCTACACGAGGGTTATCTGCGCTAGCCGTCCCTAATTTAGCAGTGTAAGACTAGAGGGAAGGCAGCTAGTCATCACCACACACTGCCAACTCTTGGACTACTCTTTTACCAACAAATATTGGGTTTGACCGTAACATTATAATGCCACCACGGCTGAAAGGGCGAGCATGTTTGGTGCGACGGGGATTCGATCCTGCGACCCTCACATTACGAGTCGAACGCCTTAACTCACCAGGCCGTGTTTTTAAGTAGTATGGTATTATTGTTTGCAACCGAACATAGTTTTTAACGATGGTTTTGAATTATTTAACTTTCCATATAATCAAAGCTCATTTTCACCTACATAAAAAGTTACGCAAGAATATTTGCGCATAACCGTCCTTAACTTTAATTAATAGACTAGATTGAATGCCGTAGCTATTCAACATAATTCTCTTGTGCTATTCTAATCGAACAGTAACATTATAGTGTCAGTCTTATAAATGAAACACCCACAGCCTCAAAGTGCAGAGTGCTTTTCTCCACAATCGGGAAGCTCGGTTCATAACATAAAAATGTCTTACTTGAGGAAATAAAATGTATTTTGCATAGTTTTCAATAAACAGGTTTATGGATATTTTTGAAATTGTTTATAGCATTACTATGGTAAAAAACAAAATTATTTGTAAGTTAAGATTTGAAAATTAGCAATCAATGCTACCCAAACATCCAGAATTGAGTTTAGTGTTTAAACTCAAAGCTAAATAAAAACTCAAATGAATAATAAAATCACGAAAATGTTGAAACGTCATTTTGTTAAGCAACTTTTCGAATATATATTGTATGACTAAGTTAACAAAAGTAATTTTGAAATATTATGTAACTTTAAAGTTCCTGCCACTATTTTATACCATTCATTACCAGTGAAATCAATATATTGATTTATCTTACGTTTGTATCTGCTACATTATACAATATTTAGACAAACGAGTAAAATCATAAAGTTTCCTCGTAAAATACATAGAGGATGTCGGAATTAGTGAGGTGAGCTAAAATGATGGTCACGTTATTTGTATGTAGTATATTTGCGATTCTAATATTATTTGGGACGGTGTAACCAATAAAACCGTGAACTTGCTTATAAGCACTTTGAGGCATAAATAGAAAAAAAAGAGTGTATTTACAAGGCCAATATAGATCATGTTCATATTCTATAGTTAAGATTTAAAAAATACCTGAATAATAATTATAGAACTCCGTTAAATAAATATATGTATTTATATCACTGCATCAAAAAATAAAAAAAACGAATGGAAATATAAATCACATTACTTGTTAATTGTTCCCCGAAATTTAGTCACTAAAAACATTCCAGTTATTAAGATCATTCCAGCATAATAAAATGAACTAATCAGAACCTCAAGGTTTAATGATTTTGATGCAGTTCCAATAGTCCTATACTGTAGCCCCTCAGTGGCTCAGAGGTATGTCTGCGGAATTACGACGCTAAAATCCGGGTTTTAATACCCGTGGTGGGCAGAGCAGAGATAGCCCATTGTGTAGCTTTATGCTTAATTCAAAAAACAACAACCTATACTGTATTAATGTTATACAACTAAAACACCTGTTAGTTTCGTTATATATTTCTGTGTATTTTGTTAGAAATATGTTACAAACGAAATAAAATTATTTATCCGGATTTAGGAGAACTTATCAAGAGGCAGGCTCTTTTATTTTGTTAAACGTTCCATTTAAAGTTCACAATATTGTATATTGGAGTACAGTTTAATTTGTTTTGTATGAGAGTTATTTAATATAAGATCCTGTAACTGAGTACTTTCGTATTTTGGTTTGTTTTTCCGTTCAGTTGCTTTAGTCAAATAAAAAATAACGCTCTAAATATCTCTCGTAAAAATTCCTATACTTTTATTGCAGTCAAATGTTATGTCCTTTAAATTGCGTTGTTGTAATGTTTTTCTTTCATTGGTAGATTATTTTAAATTATTTGCGCATATAGCTAAAAGTCTATTCTACGTAAAGTGTAACAAATTACTTTATATCTGTTTTCGATTATTTTTTTTACTGTACACAGCTGTAGGCCACATTTAAAGATAACGTTAATTTCAAACACTAACTACAGAATAAATTTACTTGTGTCACTTTACGGCTAAAACGACAAAAAAGAGAAAAACATAACACTGACTAAGTTGCTCTATCGACTAAAAACAATTTTAAAAAGTTTAAAACAAGTGCACAGTCTTCAAAACTATATTGTATTTATAATTATCATGGAATTTATTAGAGAACGTGTCGTCAAATCTTTTAGAATTTTCCATTTGTTCCAGGTTTTTCAGAAAGTAGCACCAGTATTACGACCTACAGCTTCGTCTAGCAAACAAATATATTACAAAATTAAAGATATAGCTTATAACAGAATGAATATGAATGTCTCACCCCACATTAAAAAATAGAAAAGCTGATTAAACTCTTGAAATTCAAAAACTAAAAATAAGAATATTCAAATTGCTGGCTTTTCTCAATAATTTTATTACAAGCGATTTCTCGAGTCTCAACTTAACTCGTGAAATTATTTTCGTAAGAAATTTTGGTTTCAGTCTGTCGTTTTTATCAATACTGCAAAAAGAATTATGAACACTCTGTAATAAGAAATAAAGTGTATTCCAAAGTATATGGAGATATTTATGAGTTCAAGTCTTGAAGCTAACTTGTACAAGGAAACTAGAAATAAAATAAATAGCATATTAATAAATGTTGTTTTTCGTATTGGATTGGTATTGAAACTTTGCTATGAAAATAAGAAACACTATAATACCTGCCACTGGACACACGTAAAATCAACAAATCTCTTTAGGGAAGCGTCGGAGGTTTATGAATATAATTCATGTGCTAAATAAAAATAAAGCTGTTATAAACATTCGACTTAATATATCCACAATCTCAAATAGATATTAATTTCAACTTGAAATGTTTACACTTTGTTCGGATTAAGATAAAGTATAATACTGTGTTTGATTTTGTTTCTTTTATGAATTTCACGCAAAGATACACGAGGGCTAGATGCGCTAGCAGTCCCTAATTTAGGTTTGTAAGACTAGAAGGTAGATAGTCATCATCACACATCGCCAACTCTTGGACTACTCTTTTATCAACGAATAGTGAGATTTATCGCACATAATAACGCCTTCACTGTTAAAAAAGCAAGTATGTTTGGTACGAAGGGGATTCGAACCCGCGACCTTCAGATTACGATATTTAAAATTTCGTGCAGAGACACTGGAAAGTTATCTCCAGTAGCCTTCTTTGATTTAGAAGAGATATAATATAGAAACGACCATAAAGTTAAAATCGAAATAAAATATGAAGGTATACTTTGTAATGAAATCTACAAATGACATTAACCCTAGTTATCAATGCCAATTCTAAGGTGTAAATTATTTTCCCTTGCAAAATAATCATGACAGACATAGCTGCTTTATAGCCGTCAGTATGGTCGTCATACTAATAAAAGGAAATACAGTATCCATTTATATAAACATTGTTCTTAACTGACTTGTTCTCTGTTTAGCATGGATTGTGTGTTTCGTGATAACTTCTACGTCAGTAATGATAGTTTGATAATAAACAAATAGAGTAGCTTGGTTAGGAGACAGGAAGAGCGAAAGTGACGTTTCTTCAAGGTCACTTGTCATCACGTGATAAATCGTTCACTTTGAGTAGCAAAATTAAGTCTTGAAGACAGTTATGTATTTATCCAGTTACATGACCTCCGTTGTTCATTCATCTTTTAATGAATTTAAATGATGAAAGGTCTTTCGATGCAATCAACTCATCAATGAATTTGATTTAAATCAGGTTTTCATAAATGCGTCGTTTTTCATTTCAAAGCAAATTAAACATTTAACTTTCTTTAAGGTGCGTAGTTTCATCAGATATTTCCAAATAACAAGAACAGCAGTAATGTTTAAAGATTCGCAAACACTATCGTACGTCATAACGATTTTAAATGTAAATAAAAAAAATACATCTGTAATCTCAGTGTGTTAATAGTTACTTCTTCATTGTTCGAATTCTTAAAAATTTAAAACCCTTAAAAATATGTTCAACACCGTGAGTATAAATTGACGCATATGGTTCGCCTTCGCTATTACAGCCGTGTAGCGTATTTTAGGTACGCATGTATATCAAGAAGTTAATAACCAAGTGTTTAACTAGAGCGGAGTGATCCGAAACGGAGTTCTTCCACTGAAGATTCAAGTGATTAAAGTTTCTGGTTTTCTGGTTGATTTTCAAAGTGAGTTTCACCTCCATCACGATCTAGTTTTAACAACTGTTGATAATTTTTGCCGATTGGGATTACTGCTTTAACTGAAATGTATGTGAAACTCATAACTACTGACCAGCTGACCAGACTAGTTAATCATTCTGCATTATTTGAATCGTACTTAATTTTTTTTTTTACAACGTTTAGACATTATTCCATAAAATAAACTGAAAATGTTGTTTAAATGTTTCTAAATGGTTCGAAGCATTAAATTATGTATGACAACAAGCTAAGAAAAATATATTTCACAGCAGCAAGGTTTATAAATTTGATAATGAAAATGTTTGATCAATTGATAAACCATCTCTATATATACATAGGTTACGACTAGGTTCTGAAACTGATAGAAAAATATTAAATGCATATTTTTTTTTGTTTTCACTAGCGACCTCATCGTTATGTGTAGCAAAACAAAAATAGGCTTAACTAATTAAAAATATCATTACATTTTATTTTTCTCTCAAATAGGTCTTCCTATTTATGAACTACTAACCATAGGTAAGTAAACCATTCAGCAACAGTAAGTACAACACAACGTTCACGTTAAGGTATTAACTGACCCTTTACTTAACCCTCGACTGAAAGTGAGGAGAAAAGTTTGTGGTATCTCACGGTTTCGAAAACTAATCCGAAATCTAGAAATCCACCACAAGGCCAACTCTGTCCTGTTTTTGACAGATTTAAGTAATTTAATACTATATTTGCTTACTGTTGACCACTTGTTTAGAAACTGTTAATAATTAGAACAAATAATCTTAAGCCAAGAGAAAAACATTTCTAATGATTTAATAAAATCAGAATATAGAAAAGTAAAACACAATATTGTGGTTAGTAAATGCCTGTTAGGATGTGTTTATTATAATTAGAATTAGTTCAAATGAGGGCCTCAAAACTGTTAGAATGTTAATTGCTTTCATATAAAGCACGACGTACGTAGATAAAAAATTATCCTAAAGTGTTGATGTGAGCATTTGAAACAAAATTTGAGTTTAGACATGCCTGTTGGTTAGTTCTCTAAGTTAGGATTCACACTCTTAATGAAACCTTGTTTCTAAATTTTCTTCATTTGAAAAATGAAAGTGAAGTTACAACCAGTCTAATAGTAGTTAGAATTTTATTTAGGCGTCTTCTTCGAAATAATAAACTCGTGGTCTGATGCTATCAATTTGTGCTGACGCTAGTCGTAAAATAAATCTGAATATTTTTCCCTGCTTTTATTCGATTATAATAGCAAAATGTAAGGTTTAATGAAACATATAAACATGATTAGAGCGCTATTTTTATAGTAGTTACAATGTCTCGCTAGTCCTCAATAAAGTGTAAAGTCCTAGTATTAAAAAAATGCAAATCTACTGTAACAGTAGTTGTATTCCTCCCCTATTTCTGACATCCCTGTATCTTCTACCCCAAAAAAGTATATATATGGATATCGGTATGCGTTAACGAGTCTCTTGCATAATTTTTGTAGTTTAAATTAAATAGTCTGATAAATATTTGAACAAAGTACGGTCTGTTATTTGTTTCAAAACACTTAAAAACCTTTATTTTTTTCTTTTTCTGTTTTATATTTATAATAACGTTTCTCGCACACAGGCAGACGTAGTCACATAGCAGTGAAAGATGAACCCTTCCATCTCTGGCATGAGCCGTCTCAACTTAGAGAAGGATCCCGTAACAGATATAGCATTGAACATAAGAGTGTTTTGCGGAAAAGTCTTACTTTCCTATCGCTGTGTTTACTTTAAGTTAACAGAAAGAGAAATGTTCTATAACATAAATGTAGTCTGACTATTACTTAGTTACTAGTTAGTGAGTAAAGTTTGTACGTAACCTCAATTATATTTTATTTTAAATAATACACTTCATAAAAGCATTACTAATTGATATACTTAATGTACGTTTGATTCACAAATCAATAATTAACCTCTATTACTGTTAGAAAAGGTGTTAAATTTCTTAATTAGAGCTTCAATGTTGTAACTTAAGTAATTCTCAACATGATAGATCCATGCTTTCTGGTTCATTGTTACTAGAATTAGATAAAAATGAAAACAATAAAATAACTTCACTTTTCACGGTAAAAAGTATTAGAAAACTTTCTATAAATAACAAGTATGGTGACATAGCCTAACTCGTACATTTATAATTTCTAGCATCACGAATTAGTTAGCAAACTGAAATTTGACCTTTTGGGTTATTTCCAGAATTGTATTGAAATAACAATGCGTTAACTGTCAAATACGTTAAGTTACTTTTAATTTCTAAATACTGTAAGAGACTTTTACGAAGTCAGTATTAGCACCTACCCGTCAGTATCCATGCTATTAATCCTCGAAGCCAAACTTGACAACCAGATCGTAGAGAAGGTACTAGACAGAGTGCCTCAAGTGTTGATGGTGAGAAGACAGCTCTAGAAAACGAGTTGTGCAACATCAGCATTTTGATTATATTGTTTTAAGTTAAGAAAGTACAAGTTGTCACAGAGTTCATACGTTTAACTGTCTATTATTTGTTTTAACTTTATTTGCATAAATCTTTCGATTTAACGATCCTTGAATTTGGAAACCGATCGAAACCCCATTGGAGCTTTCATACACTTCCGAACTCAACCAACACTGATGAATCTATGAGGATTGTGACACTGGTTGATTGCAGCTGAAGGACTACAATTGTTCTAATACGCAATGCATCTGCTGTTAGCCTAGTATCGCGTGCGGGACGAAACCGAACTGCTGAGGAAGGTGCCGGCAGATGGAAGTTAAATCACGTGTATTTGTCACGTGATCAAGACGCGAGCCTCGATGGGTGCGGCGACTGTCATCTGGCTAGCTTCCCACTTGTCCCTCTAGAGGCAGGTCTGCCAAAAGCTAAGGTATTTATTAAGACAATTTTGTACAATGTCGCAGTAATAATGTAGGGTAGCATAGACTAGACTGTTTGTTTTCTCTATGTATTTAATTTCTATAGAGGAGCAATTATCTCGTTTCTGTCAAGCAAATAGGGGACCGTAATTTAAAACACTTTTTTGTCAACCATTAGTCAGTGATGTGCATATGACCATGCACAGGACTGGATTTTACAAACAGGTAAAAGTGGGAAGTGAGATTATCCTAAACGTAATCAAACCCATCGTATTTTTAACAGCGAATTTCAGTCTTTGAAACTTATGTGTATCACAAACAGTTAACTAATGAATTTAGAGAAAAACAAACAATATAAGCATTATCTTTATTTTAAGAAGGGTATTCTAAACATGCGATTTTTATTACTGCGTTAAACACAATCATTTGAAATACAAATCGACGTATATATATATCAAACTAAAATCACGTATACTAAAATCACGTGGTGTTATGCTGAGATCAGGTTTAAGAAGTTATAATAAACTTATTAGGAATGAGCAGCTACTCTATAGAAGAAGTTTTATAAACTCAAGTTACTTGAAGCATTTTAAAACAAGGTCTAAGACGAAATAGCGCAGTAATCGTACCTAACAATTTTACGTACTTTTTTTTTTTTTTCTAAGTCATTCTGAAAGTTTTTTATATAGGCTAAATGTTAAAAACCACGAAAGTTGGAATAAATATCCTAAGCTTTCCTAACGTTCCCACCTGATATAGATGTTATGATATTAGAATATCTTTTTTATGTAAAGAAACTTAGTCAGATTAATTTCTTTATAAGTTTGAGATTCCATTAATAAAGGATACGGCCTGGCATTTCCAGGTGGTTAGGGCGCTCGACTCGTAATCTGAGGGGGGTAGAATTCGAATCCACATCACACCAAACATGACCACCCTTTCAGCTGTGAGGGCGTTTTAATATGACGATCACTCTCACTATATGTTGGTAAAAGAGTAGATCAGGAGTTAACGGTAGATGGTGATGACTAGTTGCTTTCCTTCTGCACTTACACTGCTAAATTAGGGACGGCTAGCCCAGATAGCCCTCGTGTAGCTTTGTGCGAAATTCAACACAAACAAACAATAAAAGACACTTTGCCAGTTTATACAAGAGGCACTTGCCAGTTTGATCGTTATTACAAATAATATTTTACATTATTATAAGTCATTCTAATGGGTAATATTCAGTTTGATTTTTAGTTCACATAAAAATTCTGATCTATTTTATGTAAAATTATAAAATATTTTAGTCTGCAGTTTTTCTGATCCGAAAGAACAAAAACCAACACAAAGAAACCAGAAGTGTAATATTAGTGAAGAGGCGAATAGAGAACAATGGTTTCGCCAACTTCTCAAATATAGAATTTTTACTTCAATAAATATTTTTTTTTAAATTAAAGTTGGTTATCTTACAAAAATTTATATACTGTGATTATCTATTTTTTGTCTCTACACTCATATAACCCCCTTACTTTGCAAATATCTGAAAATAATTTTCATTATATCTAGAATTGTAACCATTAAATGGATTTCCATCATTTTTTATGTATAATGTTGTTAATTCCCTTTTACTCTTAATTAGTAATTCTCCTTATTTGGTTATTGTTCTAAATCTTTGTTTTTTCTGCCTTGTTTAGTGGTGTTATTATTATTAAGAAATGAATTTATTTATTTATGATAAAACAACGTTTTGTAATTAAATATAGTTGAAAAGTTAAGTTTTATGCAGATTTCTGCTCATGCTTTTAATATACTTATTATCAGAGTGTTATGAGTAAATGTTTTGTTAAATCACAAAACAAGGCAAAGTAATTTTAAAGATAAAACGTGCGACATTATAAAACGGAAACTGGAAGTACAAGGAAAAGCGCTCGTGCTGTTGAGCCTTTGTAGAATAAACTAAGTTTTATCGTATTAAGAATTATCCGCCTCTCTAGTCACTCGGTTAGAGCTTAGTTTATCTGTGGTCTTTGTTGAAATGTCTACACCACATGATTTTAATCCTGGTTTTCGTGGCTTCTAGATTGGTTTGCTTCCAGACTTGATGGGGCTGTCAATTGTTCAGACATATCAAGGAATGGAAGAACTCATGGATTCATCTGAGAATTTTCTTTTCTTATTTGTCTAATATATTCACTAACGAAAACACCAAACAATTAAACTCATACAGAACAGCATAATTAGATTTTATTGTGCAGTTATTGGCTGTATTTCATCTCAAGTTAAATAAAATATAATTATAACTTTTGTTTTTTATAATCGGTTTTATGTATTTGTTCAATGTTCGAGTAACATAATTTGTTCATAATAGATTTCGAAAAGCGTATACTCTTTATCAATCAGTTTTTACGAACGCTAATGATAATACTTAGGTTTATCCATTTATGAGTGTCCACTTACGTTTTATCTGTTTATGTTCGGTTAGATTACAAAGCACTTTTGGAAAACAGTATTTCAAGTTGTTTAATCAGCATTTATTTATCACAAGAACACATAATCATTGCTTAGTTTTAATGTATAGCCACTAGGTGTCACATGACTATAAAAATCTATTTTATAATTGAAACGAATGGTTTTACGTTCCTATGAAAAACAAAAACGAACTACATTTCAAAATGAGTTTAGGAACGTTATCTTATTTGGAAAAAAATCCTAAGATTAACAAAGTAAATCTATCATAACTAAGATAAATTTTAGAAGAGTTGTTTGTTTGTTTGTTTGTTTTTTTGAAAATCGCGCAAAGCTACACAAGGACTATCTTAGCTAGCCGTTCCTAATTTTGCAGTGTAAGACTAGAAGGAAGGCAGCTAGTAATCACTACTCACGCACCGCCAACTCTTGGGCTACGTTTTTACCAACGAATAGTGAGATGGACCGTCATGTTACAACTCCCCACGGCTGAAAGGACGAGAATGCTTGGTGTGACGGGGATATTTTAATGTCATAATGATTTGAAGGTACTACTATCACAAAGATAGTCTGTGGAACAATACATTAAGAGACGTAACAGGATAATGCGGATAAACTCACGTATTGAATTGTTTGTTTAGGCGCTTTAGAACAAAGCTGCACAACAAACTAACTACGCTCTGTCACCATGTGGAATCAAACCCCGAATTTTACTCTTGAAAAATCTGTAAACTTACTAATAATTCTCTGAGAGATCAATCATTTAATTATTCATATAGCTAAAATTAGAGAAAATGTAATTTCAAACACTTAAACTATGTGTATATATTATGAAAGAACTATAAAAAATAATTATTCTTAGATTGCATGAATCACCATAATTGTAATGATGAAAATTGATCTATGAAGTTTTTAGAAATGAATTATTCTTTTATGATTCGAATCATTGCTATTTTGTCGTAATAATATGCCAACAACTGTCTGGTTATTTACCAGGACAAAAGATACGAATATCGTTCGGACATTACCAGCTTGCTAAGCGGTGAAGTCTGTGGTCTCATAACTTTCGACACTAGGTTACAATAGTTATACTGAACACATTATTGGTAGTTCACGGTGTAGCGTTGTACCAAACAACAAAACAAACAAACCCTTCACTTTTGTTTTTTTTTTTTTAATATAAAGCAGTTTATTACGATACGTTATTCGTTTATTTTGTGGTAAAACTATTGACACTGTTTTTTTATAAAGCTAGAAGATTTGTGCACACATCAATCTAGCAGTAGCAAAAAAAACTACTAAAACTAAAAAACTTAACTAAAATTACTGTGTGTGGGTCATACCCTACGTTTATGTGTTGAAATTGCCTTGTTATTCATGTGGTGTTGAATGTCTATATACCAAAAATCAAAGTTTAACCATGATTTATGATTTAGTGTTCAAAATTTATAATAATTTACCTATATAAATATTTGCTTTGGTTTTTGAATTTCGCGCAAAGTTACTCGAGGGCATCTGCGCTAGCCGTCCCTAATTTAGCAGTGTTGTACTAGAGGGAAGGCAGTTAGTCATCACCACACAACGCCAACTCTTGAGCTATTCTTTTACCAACGAATAGTGAGATTGACCGAAACATTGTAACGCTACCACGGCTGAAAGGGCGAGCATGTTTGTTGTGAAGGGGATTCAAACTGGCGACCTTTAGATAACGAGTCGAGTGCTTAACTAGCTGACCATGCCGGGCGGGTAAATGTAACTCAAAGGATAAGACGGCCAAAACATTTTGTTGTAATTATAGCAAATCGGGGTTTTGAAAAACGGTTACAATTCGAAAACAAATTTGGTCGAAAGAGGATCTCCACATCTACACGCACAATATTCAGGGCGAGAAAATGTTTAGTGGATATTTTAAATTAGATGATACAGAAATGAAGAAAAAACAACATTACGAGAAAGGAGTTGCACTGTGTAAACGCGTTTTTAGTTTCAGTGTGAATTTGGACAGCACGAGCTGTAAGCACACTCTGAAACGAACGCCTCGTGTTTAAAATCGGAATACTCGTAAGGCCCCTGAGATATTATCGACCATTGCAGTGAAAGATTGGTTTCAGAGTATTTTGTGTCTGGAATCACCTGAAAGAATGCGATGCAACTCCGGAAAGCATTCCATACATGCCTGATATGATTGAAGTCCAGTGAGCGTGCAGGGTATTCCATCCGGTCGCCAATTCCTTTTTCAGGCAGGGTGAGTAGCATTGGAGCGGGAATTTAAACCATAAGGATGAATTCGGATCTAATTGCACAGAATAAGGTTGAGGATATTTATCTTATAATGCGTAACAGAATTAAGAATATTATTTCGCAAAATAAAGAAATCAGCTTCAGTAAACTATTTTATTTTGTGCGTGTATGTTTTTTCTGTGAGTTGTTGTTGTTGTTGTTTTGAATTAAGCACAAAGCTACACAATGACCTATCTGTGCTCTGCCCACCACGGGTATCGAAACCCGGTTTTTAGCGTTGTAGGTCCAGAGACTTTTCTGTGAGCACAGCGCACTTTTTCGACAATCTTACATGTAAAGCGGCTTTTCGAAGTCTGTTCATAACTATTCAGAAATTGATATGGCGTTCATATTATGACTGTAACCATTTGAAACAGCCTTAAAGCAGGTATTCTATGACTCTGGGATGATCAAAAATTTACAAATACTTAATATTTGTTAATATTTCCTTTTCTAATCTCGATAATTCTAATTTTCTTTGCTTTTCTCCTCTCTCTCTTTGCCATTCCTTTATTCTATCATAATCTACAAGACTGCTCACAATCAAGAATTTATGTTTCTGACCTCCTTTGAATGTTTGCAACATATTTTTAATTGTTCACTCGCCTTCAATAACTCAGTATTTTTCATTGATTCAACAACTTGCTTTGTAGATATTTTTCCTAATTTCAACTACTCACCCTTCCTATATTTTCTTCCTGTAAATAACTGCACTCATTTTAAACAAATATTATTTTATAACAAATTTCAGACGCGTCTACGTCCTGTAACGTATATAATTCGTCTACGTTCGTAATGATACTCACGAATTTTTAACAAAGGTATCAAGTGACGACTAACTATAATTTGGCAGGCAAAATTTACACTTAAAACAACCTCTAACATATCTTGAATTTCTAAACCATATATATATACATGCGCCTCAGTCAACTGTTGCTAAGTGGTGGTTGGCCATAATCACAGTAAACAAAAATAAGTATTACTGAGTTGAAATCACGGGCACGGAAGTAAATCATATATAATCTAACATTATAAAGGGGTGAAGAAGCCAAAAACACTTAACACCCTATGGTTCTTCAAGTGTCTTGAGAAGTGAACTACAACTGGGGGTAAAATTAAAGTGCCAAACTAGGATAGTGACAGAGGTTGTCAAATTTGGAGCATTGGGAGATAGCAAATAATGTATTTTCGTATGATTATGGTTGTATTTATCGTTTATTTATTTTTTCCTCATATCCTTTAATCTATCTACGAATTTTTAATTGCATTGAAACAACAACTCACCTTCTGCATAATCGTTTGTACTTTAAGCAAATACATGTATGTATGATGAAGCGGACATAAGTTTCTCTAGTGGTAACGTAAAAATACTATTAATGCAGCAGAACAGTATGTAAATGTATGATAATATGAGGTTTTATTATGGTGATGTACTCTGTGAATAAATACGCTGTTGGAAGCTGGAGAAAAGTCACAAAGTAGCTGCTGTTTTTTGTCATTCAATTATTTTTTTAATATTGTGTTTGCTTTATTTTTTTGGAAATGGGTTTTTGTCCTTATTCTGTTATTGCTGATTACTTAATATTTACGATAGATTGTTTATTAATATGAAGTCACGGTCAGGCATTTGTTTATTAATTGTATTAAATTTATGTTTAAAGGCGTTTTTTTGTTATAGAACACAGTTCGCAATAGTGTGTTCATTTCAGACGTTACTCCAGAATAGGGACCTTTTCTAGGGACTAGTTAATTCAATGATAATTTAAGCTCCGTTAAATATAAGTTCCTTAGTGTTGGAAAATAACTGTTACTATGGAATTTAGTGAGTCTGGTGAGGAAAGCTAGAAACAAAGTAGTCTGTATCAGAATTGACAGAACAGGTAGAAATTCTAACATTCGTCGCGACTGATCTGCTAGCTAGAGAACCTAAGTTTTCCTCCTCTTAACCACGAACGTCGAAAATTCATTCTACCTACAGACCTGTGAAAAATTCATCAATTTGGATCACCACCGTCAATCCACCACTCCTGCTTATTAAGGAGTTCGGCAGTATGTCTGATTTTAATGTCTTTAAATATCTTGAAAGTTTAGAAAAATAGTTTTATACGTATCAAGTATCTGAAAATAAAGTGCTGGAAACTATGGCATCTTGCCTGAGGGGGGTACTAGAAAAGGAAGGCTTTAGGATCAGAAATAGCTTTGAAACGTCCCCCGCTGGTACAGCGGTATGTTTCCGGATTTATACCGCTAAAATCAAGGGTTCGATTACCCTCGGTGGGCTCCGTAGATAGCCCGATGTGGCTTTGCTATAAGAAAACACATATACAGGTTTGGAACACTGTGAATAATTTAAAGAACCGTTGGTTAGTTTGTAACTAGCAGTGCTACCTAATATTGAATTGGTTAAAGAACTCTTTATAGGAAGAGCCACGCTAATGACGCGGGAGTCTTTTGAGATATTTATTTGGAAAATTGTAAACATTTATAAATAATAGAACATTAAAGCTACAGAAAGAAAACTAAGGTGTTTAATATTTCAATTGCACGTTCATTTACGAGAATACTTTGAATGCCACTTTTTTATATCTAATGCTGATATGAAGTGATTAAAACTGAACACTGTGATAGACTTGTGCAATGCTATTATTACAACCAAATAGGCCACATAGCTAATGATTGTCTGCCAAAAATAAAATATGTAAATAGGAAATAAAGAAAAGAAAGGCAACGGGCAGGAAACAAGAGCATGAATCAAACAAAATTTGAGTTCAGTTAAAATAAAAACCCTCTATTAACTATTTAACAACTAAAATGTACCTGACACACTTAACTCTAGAAGTTAACCAGCTCAGTGCTGTAGACGAGATAAATCGTCCAAGTCGATCGGTAACATAGTGCCATAGACGAGTTAATTCGTTCTCAATAATACCTAACTTCAATACTAGATTTCAGCACTATACATGCATTTGACGTACTTACAAATTGTTTCACTTTCGATCCAAAATGGCGTCACAAAAAAGTTATAAAATGAAGAAGCATTAGAGTTGTATTTTGAATATATATAAATATATATATGTTGGCAGTCAACAGGTTAATGGTTTGGAAGTTGTAGGTCTTAAAGATAGAGGCGAATTATTTACTATTAGAGTAAAATATATGACAACAAGTCAAAAGAAATGATCGAATATTTAAACTCAAAACTTAGAGTAAGGATAACATGTGTCTTGCAGATGGAATGAACAAACCCTCAACCATTTGGATATTTGGAAGCAAAATTATTGGCAACAAATAGCATTATGAACCAATGTTTAGTTATTTTCAAAGATTTGGCTGTGCTTTGTCCAATTTAATTCAGCAGAACGGAGTAACTCAACTTCTTCACAAATGCTCTTGAATTAAATATGCCATCTCTCAGGAATGACTTTAAGACAGAAAAAATGCTGATTGAAGAAGTACTTTGTTCACTTGTAAGAGTAAGGACTGAATACTTAAGTAAATTTTGTTCATATTTCTAAGAATAAACCTGATCTCTCAGATTTGTCTGAACATACTATTGTAACCACGATAGGAAAACCAGAGTTTAGTAAACCTTATCGTTTTCCCAGTAATTAGAAGTAGCACATGATCAATAACATGAAACGTTTCATGATGGGTTGATTGAATCCTTCACTTTTTATTGTAAAGAAGAAACTATTGGTTTTGAATTCTGTGTACATCGTCTAATCACTATCTATTGTCTCATATAAGTGATATTTTGAATGCTTTGTCAAAGGATAGATACTGGGAAGATGTTAAGATGGAGGATCAACATGAAACTGCTATCATAACGAATAACGGATTTTATCAACTTAAACTGATGCCTTTTAGTCTTAAAATCGTGCCTACCAATTCAAAAGACTCGTGGATAAAGACTTTAACAGAAGCAAGTAAATATCCCAAAGGAGCTATATTGATCATGTTATATTGTTTTTTACCCACATTTGAACAACACTTAAAATACCTTAAAATGGTTTTATACAAGCTTCGTACAGCTAATTCTACTGTGAAAGTTTGTAAAACCACATTTTATTAACGTGAAAGAATTTATATATTACCAAAGTCCAAGGCCTGGTATGGCCAGGTGGTTAAGGCACTTGACTCGTAATCTGATGGTTGCGGGTTCGAATCCTCGTCACACCAAACATGCTCATCCATTCAGCCGTGGGGGCGTTATAATGTGATGGTTAAACCCACTATTTGTTAGTAAAAGAGTAGCACAAGTGTTGGCAGTGGATAGTGATGATTAGCTGTCTTTCCTCTCGTCTTACCTGCTATATTAGGGACTGCGAGCGCAGATAGTCCTCGTGTAGCTTTGAGCAAAATTCGAAACAAACCAAACTCCAAGCACGTTCTTGGGTAGTATGTTTGCCTGATACAAACAATCCATTCCAAACTTTGCTACAAACAGTGACCAAAATTAGCACGTTTCTCGTACTGATGCTTCAACTGTTAGCATGGAGGAGTTCTGTGTTCAATGTCAGAAACATTGAACTCTGACGAAAAAACGTACAATAGAGTTAATGTCTAGCCATAAACATTTGAGTTGTATTCTACTATGATTACAAAGATTGTAAGTAAATACAAACACTATCTTAAATAGTAATATTCTTTATTAAACAAACATGGTGGCGAGAAATAGTGAAGTCAGAGCAGTTATTCCCAAAACATTGAGACTGGCTATTTTAATTGAACTACGTGGCCATCCGACCGTTGCTCATCTAGGTATCTCAAAAAAATAGACAAATATACAGTCATGATGATAGGCCTGATATTGTTGATTTTTTTTTTTTTTGTTATTAAGCACAAAGCTAAGCAAAAGGCTATTTGTGCTCTGTCAACCACGTGTATAGAAATTCACTTTCTAGCAGAACAAGCCCGCAGACATACTAATGTGCCATTGAGGGGTAAAGCCTGATATAAGAAAGGACATTGAAAACAATTATGTTGTCATACCATGCTTGTGTAACCACTAAATTTGATCAAAAGCGACCCGCTGGATTTATGTAAAGCACAAAATGTGTGTAACCTGGTAAGATAATGGAACTAGACATCATGGTACCTTATTCTTCGTCTAGTACAGTTAATAGTTATTTGTTGGTTGTGACAAATTGTTTCAGTAAATAGGTTAAAAACAAACAAACAACTAATTAAGGAACAGATGTGTAGATATATTATTCCTGAGACTCTTGTATCTGATAATTGCCCACAAGTTGTGTCTCATTTGATGGATGAAACTTATAAAACTAAGAATTAAGCACTTCTTTAAAACTCCATACTATCTTCACTTTAACGTTACTGAAAGAGTAAATGGAAATACTAGTTGAAACATATCTGCTTATATTGACGATATTCGTTTATCTGAATTTTCTCAAGCCATTAACACTTCAATTCATGAGTCTACTTGTCACATGCCAGTCAAATTCACGTGGAATGTGAGATCTTCCTTTCTTGGGCCTGATGACGAAATATCAAACATTATCTCAAACCATTGATAAACGAACGGCAGAACTACAAATGTCATACAGAAGGCAAGATCCAATGTTGAAAAGGCTCAAAAGTGACAGCGACAAGCGTACAACCGTAATAAAAGCCTAGATACGTTTTAAGTAGGCGAATTAGTATTATTAAGGATACATCTTTTATCTTCTGTAGTAAATAATGTTATTGCAAAATCTGCTCCGAGGTGGAATGGACCTTTCGAAATAACGAAGTATGTTGCTCCATTAGAATACAAATTAATAAAATCTTGGATCAAGTGCAGTTATACGACGATTTCAAATTTCGAATATAAGGACAATTCTCTCGACAGTAAAGAGGATAGTAATCGTAGTCGCAACAAAATTAAAATGGCGGCTATGGAAGACTTGACTGTCGTTCCTCACAAGAAAAATTGTTTCTGATGATATGTCCACATATCATCCTTCAACATATCTCACACATAAATTAGATATTATCTTCTTTTCAAAGGACACTGTGATCATGTCCTTGAATAAATTATCATACTTATCAGGTCTTTAAAGTAGTAAACTTTCGGTAAGCCCAACCAGAGCGTGAAGCTTTAGAAAATTTAGTTGAAGATTCAAAAACGTGAATTGTATTTTTCTTGTAAGGCATATATCTGTACTGTGAAGAATTCAGGATAATAAAGAGAGAGTTAAAAGTAAGGTTGCGAAAATAAGGATATCTCATACGAAGTACTTAATGCCATTCCTTTTCTTCATTCCATTATTACTGATATACTAATATTTATGAATTGTTTTTATTAATACGAGGTCTTGTACAAATATCTGTTTATTAGCTGTGTTGAATTTATTTTTAAATGTTTTTATTATGAATAAATTGTGTTTTTTGTTGTTGACCCCTCATGCAGCGTGTGTTTATGTTAGACCGTTACAGCTTTATTTGAATAAAGAACTGAACGATGATTATATGTAAAACTGAGATATCTAGATAAGATGGCGTAACGAGATGACGTTCGACTTATCATCTATGAGTCATGGGTTTGAATCCCTGTCTCACCATGTATGTACGTCTTTTCACCCGTGAAGCAATATAATGTTACTATAGACCCCACAATTCGTTGGTAAAAGGGTATACAGAGAGTTGACAGTGGATGGTGTTGATTAGCTGCCTTCTCTTTAGTCTTTCAGTGTTAAATTAGTGAGGGTTGGCGCAGATAGCCTTCGTATAACTTTGCGCGAAATTGATAACAAACCAAGCCAAGCTAGGATGGTGATATATTTTGTCACCGTTTGAGGCTTTGAGTAGATTCAGGAGTGAACGATGATTGCGTATAAAATTGAATTGTATTTATACATTTATTCTATTACGTTTTGAAGAGAAGTTAGGGCTAGCTGATCAGGTTCCCAATTAAATTTATCAGCCTGATTTTTTTCACATTAGCTATTGTAAGTTGTAGTAAAAACAACATATAAGCACATATTACATAACAAAAACAATACCACGAGAAAATTAGACCTGCAGTTTCAAGTAAGGTGAGCTATCGTCATGGTTCAATTCCATTCAAACTAATTCGTTATTAAATAAATGCACTGCTGATCTCTGTCTACATCTATTATTTAAAATCGTTTATAGCTTCCATACATAAGAATGAAAAAAATCTATAAAAACAAAACAGAAAATAGTTTTTCTGTCTTCAAACTAGCAGGCTTAAAACATGTGTTGAAGATTGTTTAACATAATATCAAGATTGCGTTTTAAATGATTCTCAGTTTTCATCAAAACTGGTATGCATTTTTAATAGTTAAGAAATTTTTTTAGTTAGCGTTAAGCTACACAATGGTTTACCAACTTTGCTTACTATGGGAAATAGAACTCCGGATTTTACTGTAGTAAGCGGTTCAATTAACGCACGATTCACCTTGAGACTTTTTTAGTAAATTGGAATTATTTTCGTGTATTAATTTAAGAAATAAATAAAACAAAAACTTCAATGAACACTTTGTCATAATCATTCATTAGATGAGTTTTATGTCACTAGAAGTGTTATAGATCCATCGCACTGATGAATAGCCATTTTGTGTTACAGAACTATATATAAATAAGCTAAATAATGAATGATTAAGGTTATTTTTTTCTAATTTAATTTAATATTTCTTATCTTATCAATGTAATCTGAGGATCTTGGGTTTGAATTCCAGTCACACCAAACATGCTCACCCTTTCTGCCATAAGGCGTTATAATGTGACGGTCAATCCCTCTATTCGTTCGTAAAAGAGTAGCCCAAGAATTTGTGGTAAGTTGTGATGACTAGCTGCCTTCTCTGTAGTCTTACATTGCAAAATTAGAGAAGGATAGTGCAGATAGCCCTCAAGTACAGTAGCTTTGAGGGAAATTCAAAACAAACCAAACAAAATCTATCTCTATGAAAGAAAAATTGAAAGAAATCAAGACTAAAATTAAGTATCAGATATTAAAGATTGGATTCATAAATTACTTTATGCTCGGTTTAGTATTTGTTATAGCGTTGTTTATTGCGTGTTGATAGAAAGAAATGGATCCAACTCCAGTGTAAGACTAATAGGAAGACACGTACTTCCAGAATTTACAGAAATAGAGATTAAAAGACTAAAAGAGCAAGAATTGTCTAAAAACTAAGCATTTGGTCAAGTCAATGATAAACTCGGTTGGAAAAGAATAACTTATTCATCAGCTGGTTGATGTCTTTGGAAAAGCTATTTCCCACAAGACGATTAACTGAGGGATGCTTGAGACCTTTTCGTGGTGTTCGAAGGTCATGTGAACAAACATTCTGCAACAGTTAAATTGTTTAATATATTAACTTCTAAGAAAAGACATACTCGCATTATATTATTATGGATCGTGAAGATAAAAAGTGACAGTGTGAATCACCACATAATCATCATCAAATTAAACACTTAGTGTTCTAATTTGGCACCAACTAACCTTGATCTTTATAACAGTGACAAAATATAAAGGTTTTTATATCTTGTGCAAGAAGGATAGCATTAAATCAATTAATTTCAAGTATATGACCATGAGCATAGTTGAGAACAATTACTGTGGAAAATAATAACAGCAAGTAAACGAAAACGTAAAACAGTATAAAGTTAATCTTGAAGAAGAAACTTTTGTGGTGGGATACTAAAATATTAAATGGAATCTTTAGTGGAAAATAAAAGCGAAACGTGTGAAAGTAATTTGTTTAAAACACAGAAAACCTGATGTTTCGTTTCTAATTTTATTCCTGAAGTAAATACTATCTTTCTTTAATGAGGCTGTAAGTACTCATTACACTTTATGGTATATCAGAATAAGAAATAGAAATGATAGAAAAAAAATGTGTTTATGTGTATACATACCCACAGATACATTGAGGAAACTAAAATAATTTTACTTCCATTAGAACATTATCATATTATTATAAACATAGTATACCTGAATTTCACTAGATTTATCTAAAAATTAAATAATCAGAACTGAAATATATGTATAGAAACAGGTGTAGTGACACACATCTTCCGTGTTTAACTGCGCATATATAAATATATATTTCTTTCCTATTGCGCTTACAAGATAAAAGTATATTTATTATTTTGTATGGTAATATTTATAAGCTTCATATAACCTAACATTAAATTGCATGACTTACAAGAGATCACTGAAAATGCTAATTTACAGTAAACAAAATACGGTTAATTTTGCCATCTATCATTCAAACCTTCAGATAAACATAGATTTTTTGAATTGAAATATTTTGAGTAGTGATAACGTCAGTGCAAGTAAATTATACATAAAACTTTTGACGGGAGACTAACCAACAGTAACAATACATATCAGGTTATCCCTGAAGTAATATCCGATTTTAGGTTCAGAAAAAAAGAAAGGATTTCAAACGATTTTCATGCTATTTAATCAATAATGTACGTTACATTATTATTAATTACTTCCTGCCAATGATTCATAAGCTTCTGAATGCCACTTATATAAAATTCTTGGGGTTTGGAGGAAAAGAATATACAGAGGGTAGTTTTGACTTCTTCATGTGTTCCAAGCTCTTTTCCATCAAGATAGTTCTGCAAACTTCGGAATAGATGATAATCAGATGGGACAAGGTCTGAGGAGTAAAGAGGATGTGGAAGTTTTTCCAATCAGCTCTTCAATCTTTGCAGATGCGATCCTTGCTGTATGGGGCTGTGCATTATTTACAACACCTTTACAATTGATCAAAGCAGGGTTCTTTTCTGTCAGTACAACATTCAAGAGCTTTAACTGTTACAATAAAAATAAGATGTAATTGTTACATTGAGTGGCAGCAACACAAAGTGGATCACACCAACAAGAACCCACCAAACGCTTAACAAGAATTTCCTCGGGTGGAGGTCCATTTTGGCCTGTGCTTTAGCCAGTTTACTTGCACTGAGTCATTATCTGCGGCTCTTAACATTTTTATAAAATATCCATTTTTCATCTCTAGTCACTAACCTGTCCAAAAAGGGAGAGTTACGTCTACTCTTTCTTTCAAATCATGAGGGACACATTTTCTAAGTTTTGACACCATTCCAAGCTGTTGCAGATGACGGTGAACTGTCGAATTGGTTAAAATATGTTTTTCTGCTAGTTTTCCAGCTGTTACAGCACAATCTTCCTCAACCAGCCAGCAACAAGTTATCATTAAACTCAACAGGACGACCTGAACGTGCGCATCACTTAAACTATAGCCACCTGATCTGAACTTTTGAAACCACTTTCGATATTTTCTTTCATTGAGGGAGTCTGCACCATAAACACCTTGAATGTTTCGTGTAGTTTCTGCTGCACTATTGTCTTTTCTAAAATCATAAAGCATTATATGCCTAATGTACTCCTCAGACACATCCATCTTCATAAGGGTTTATTTGGTTATTGGTTAATTATCTGAATAGTTGGATTAGTTTCTTTTATATGTCTGAATATTTTTATACACGTCCTATTACATATTTTAGTCATTAAAGCCTTCTACAAAGACAAAAATGATGATTTACTTTCTGTATTAGATTTTCGGACATTACTTATGGGATGACCTGATGTTTTTTTAATCAGCAAAACAGAGCACAACAACTATTTCCTTTATTACGAACTTGTCTTACATTTCAACAGTTGTTGTTCTCGAGTGATACAATATTTCTTAAGCTACTTTGCTGGAAAATGCTCCTTAAGGAAACATATAACGTAAGTAGCTTTTGTCTATAGGTTTTGACAAAAAAAAAAAAAAAGCTATTTAAATATTGTTTCATTCCTGAGTTTCATTTTTCCGGTAAAGGCCTTATAACAATGATGAAAGCTGTTGATATATACATTCCACAATTTTAAGCCGATTATATATATGAAAGTGACGACTTTATGAGATGTAATAGAGTTCAGTGTGATTTATTTAAGTATAGCAACTTAGCATTAGGATTTTCGCTTAAGTCAGATTATAGTAGCGGAATTTATTACTCAGATTATAAAGATATTTTGTTTAATAAAGAGGATTTCTCAGGAAAGCAAAAATCTAGCTATACGTGACACACTACACAAAGCTGAATTATTTTATATGTTTTTCTTCATACAATTGTTGCTTTTAAATTCACTTTGTAATATTATTGCGTATGTATATTCTACTCTGGGGTGTTATGACTCAGAATATGCTTATCATAATTTTTATGATGCCCTGTCTTTTACGTATGAGTTGATATTTTATTCTACATGCAATTTTACAGAAAGATAACTGCTTGACGTCATGACGTATATACTCTGCAAGAAATAAATGTAGATATCTGAACAAGAAACAGTAACTGGCACATTATTCAATTGTGCAATTATTTGATTACTAATAGAATTGGCGATATGTAATTTATTTAAAAGTGAAAAGAATGCAGTGTTATTAAATAACTAAGAACGAGTAGACTATAGATAATTGTCATTGATAATGACATCAGTCTAAATATTTTTGATTAAAGAAAACATTTTTCTTCAATTTACGACTTATGTTTTTTTTAATAGTAATATACCATACTCTTATGTTATAATTAATATAACCTCACAATTATTCAGGTTTTGTAAAATTTGTAATAAATTATACTTTATTATTAGTGTTGAAATATTGATGAAAAACAACTTTATCGTTTAATTTAAAAAGTTCTGCACACAAAACATTTTTGGAGGTAAATTGACACAGGCATTAAAAATAAACAAATAAAGAGTTGAGTAATTTTCTAAGAAAAAATATTTCGATTTTTAGCACAGTCTTGTTTCACGTTTCAACATCCAGTAATGGCCAGGAGATTTTTAGTGTTAAAAAAGACAAACCCATCAGAGGTGTAATTTTCTTTGATCTGTTAGCGTGATCAAAAGTGCACCATTTGACAGAATCATTAATAATTGACAGCGGTCCACTTATCTTTGGAAAACAATTACTGTCATAAGAAAGTATTTAATTTTTCTGTAAATGTTTAACCACTAGATTATATATATATTTCTTGCCACAAGTAATATCTTATCTGCTACCAAGATAGTCTGAAAAAAGGAACCGAAAACAAATTATACATTATTATTAAAGCGTTTTCCCTAAACTTAAGGTCAGCTTATTGAGCCAAAAGTTTACTATTAAGTTTACTCTTTTAAAAGTATTAGGTCACATTCTATAGATGTTATTCTTAACATATAACTATCTAATAAATACATTGTTATACTTAACAGCCAGTTATGTTTTTACTGGATTTTTCACTAATTTACTTTTTTTCAGCATAGATACTCTGGTAGTAAAAAGGCTATCGTAAGCCAAAATTTTTTTTTCACAAATAGCTGATCTTCAGTGTATTTTAGTTGAGGGAGAAGTAGGCGTCAGGCAACTAGCAAGTAAAATAAATTCAAGACCCAACCGGATGTGAGGATTTAGAATGAAGCTAAATTTAATCTCTCCCTAAGAGAATACTCCTGTGGTGACTAAATGTTTTTGGGTAACTAGTAAAAAATATTCAGTAAGAGAGAATCACCAGTAACTACAATGAATGAAAACTTAATCCTTAGTAGGAAAAGACAAAAAAAATATTTTCTCAGTGAGAATTTTTGTTTTCTTAAAATTTCTCCTTACGTTTTCTTCAGAAAGTTCAAGTTCTACTGGTCACAAAAATAGGCTCAGTATAACACTCAGTATAATACTCAGTATAAGTGGTTCTATGTTCTATACTATTGTAATCGTAAGGGATTTAAAATACTAAAATTATGAGGTGATAAAATATTTTCAGTTTAAAGTATTATTTTTATTCTAAACATGTTTACACTGAATCGCTTACATTTTACTAAAACCTAATATTTCTCAACGAAAATATAGTCACAAGACAGTAAAAGTTAGCAAGTAACTTTAATGAGTAAAACTGCTTCTTATAAAGTATACTGAAACCAAATTTACTTTTTCACCAAAGGAATACTTTCTTGACCGAGTAGATATTATTTAACAAGACAAGCAGTAACACACAGTGGATACATAACCAGTTAGAGGAGCGATATTGAACCTATATTTAATTATGGAGTTCTAAGAAGAGCAAGAAGAAGTCATCACTGAATTAACAAGTAAAGTACACGTAAGATTCATGTGGTGGCGATTAGCTAGATTGAAACTATATTTAAATATGAAGGACCAACTAGATAAAATAGAAGTCATCATTGAACTAACAAGTAAAGTACACATAAGACCCATATGATGGCAATTAGCTAGATTGAAGCTTTATTTAAATATGAAGGACCAACCAAAGCAAGGAGAAATCATCACTGAATTAACAAGTAACGTACACATAAGACCCATGTGGTGGTGATTAGCTAGATTGAAACTATATTTAAGTATGAAGACCAACCAAAGCAAGGAGAAATCATCACTGAACTAACAAGTAAAGTAAACGTAAGACCCATATGTTGGCGATTAGCTAGATTGAAACTATATTTAAATATGAAGGACTAACCAAATAAAATAGAAGTCATCACTGAACTAACAAGTAAAGTACACATAAGACCCATATGATGGCAATTAGCTAGATTGAAGCTATATTTAACGAAGTTACAACCAGAGTAAATAGAAGTCATCACTGAATTAACAAGTAAAGTACATATAAGACTCATGTGGTAGCGATCAGCTAGAATGAAACTTAGCTCAACTGAGATGTACCAACCTAAGCAAAGAGAAGACATAACCCAACTAGCTAGTAGAGTCCACACACGTTTTATCTGATCCTGATGAGCAAGGTTTAAATAACGATTAATCTACCTTACTCTGCAACCAGGTTGAAACCTATTTTGTGTCCCTTGCAATCGTTAGCGAAATAATTGACTTTTGTTCATCATATGTGAATATATTTAATGCAAGGGACATAAACAACAGTTTTGAAACTGTCTAATACAAGAAGCATAAGACGACAAAATTAAAACTCCTGCTTGGTTAGTTTGATATCTGTTTTTGTAATAACTGTGATTGTTACACCAGGGGAAAATGTTCTGGTTGTATAATAAACTGTTTAATGTCGAAGAATAATTCTGTGTTTCGTTGTAATTTTTTTCTTTATTTTAGTATTCCTTTTGTGAGAATATCTTTTGTTAGCAAGTAACTTTATACATATGAAACAAAGCTGTAAATATTTTAAACTTTCAAGTATCAAAATGAATTTTAACTTTTACTATATTTTGTAACACAAACTAACTACATCAAGCATTGCATTGGAACATTATAAAACAAAAAATACATAATTAGTAGGTGGCTTGATATTTTTCTTTTTACAAAAACGTCTTCCATAGTAAATTTGAGTTGGAAGACCTATTAGCCATAATTTATTCTCTTATTCTTTAATTTGAAAAACATAGCGGGACCAAAAAAAACCAACGGAAATTAATCAATTATTTTATCGTACGTAAAGCTGTAAAACTATATTTATTAATGTTCAAGAAATGCACATGCAAAACTATTTGTCAAAGGGAGATGTTGGAAAATCATTCACAAGCTATTGCTCTTGCTTTAACTGCAAGTTGTCTATAATAACTGAACGATACATCATTTCATAAAAATTGTTCGTAAAAGTATACGAAATTTTCTATTTAAATCTTTGCTATTAATTTAATACTTTAAAGGCTCAAAATAAGGAATTATCCTGTCTCTTTTATTAAGATTTGTTTATCAAACTTTTCGGTTTTATGAACTTATAAATATTAATATGATTTTAGGCCATTTTAATAATACAATAGATGACTGGGTTTAATATGCTTATATATTCTTAAAATTCAAAGTGGATATCTTGTACAATCTGAGTTCAAACAATTTAGGCTTATATTCGTTTAAATGTTGTTTATGCCTAAAACGCACAAGAAATTAGCCATCATTACACATTAAGATTTTCTTAAAATCTAAGTTCCATAAAAGAGGATACAGAAAATAAAAGATAATATTCATTATTTCTTTTTTATTTATGAAATATGACAATGGTAAGCGTTCTATAGATTTATTTATCATTATTATCGAGAGTAAATAATTCTCACAAATTTTACGAAGATTAGATCAAATTTCATATTTCTAAGAAAATAAACGTTTGTATTTACATGTTTTTTATTATAAAATCATAAATATATACATAAAGTTTGTTTCTTTAACGTCAAGCAGATATTTAAAGATGAACATACTCTACAGTGTTGAAAGTTAAATAGTAAATTAATATGATATTATAAAAATAGATATGATTTTCAATCTGTTATTCAATTCACCGGGTGTCTCTGAGGTTTATTGGTTAGGCAGAATTCTGTGTTTCATTCGTAATTCTGAACAGGAAGAAATAAAAATTATCCTGTTTGCTGAATAATTTAGAACAAGAAATTTGTAGTATCAATGCTAATATTATTAAATTTTATGTAGACACAGCATCACTATGGTCAGTAACATACAACTAGTAATCACCATATGTGTAAGATGCAGTAATATACAACGAGACTCTTTGATTTTGTACTTGACTAGAGTTACTGATAATTGTTGGAATACATCAGTGATAAGTTTTCAATCAAATGAAAGACTTATCTTCATATGTATCTATCTTAAACAGGTTTTCTGATAAGTATTATGAAATAAAAAATTAGTAGCATCAAATCCTTTATAAATATAGATTTACTATGGTGAGTAAAAGACAGCTACAAACAACATATATATATATATATCAAATTTTAAGACAATTGCTCAGACGTTAATGTAAACGGCAAAATGGTACAACACTCTTAGTGTTCTTTAGTTTAAGAACTATAGATGAATTTACTTAGTTTAGATGATTATACATTAAATAAGGCTTTATTTATTTGTCTCGAATCCCCGTCACACTAAACATGCTTGCCCTTTCAGCCGTAGGGGGCGTTACAAACTATTCGTTGGTAAAAGAGTAGCCCAAGAGTTGGCGGTGGGTGGTAATGACAAGCTGCTTTTCCGCTAGTCTTACTCTGTTAAATTAGAGGCAACTAGCACAGATAATCCTCGTGTTGCTTTGAGCGAAATTCGAAACAAATCAAATCTGTCATTTATTTGTCTCGTTATTACAGTGTTAAGCAGTGATTAACAGTCTCGAGCTCAAATTCTTTCTATTAAAGCGCAATCCTCTATTATTTACTTTGATGTAAAAACATATGTACTAATAATAATTGTAAGTTAAATAAAGTAAAAGTTTTTACACTTTAGGTGGTTTCTTCTCTTTGATTGGTAGTTATGAACTAGGCATGTATAAGTTATATGGATTGGGTACTCACGAGTGTGCTTCAACAAGTGTCCGTAATTGGAAAGAGAGAGTCAGTGCTCAAAACTCCTATAACGTGTATCTTAAGTCACAGTTACACTAAAGTTGAAGAAATAAATTAGTTTGAAAATAGCATTGCCTTCTATACTTGTGAGAAATGTTAAGTTCCACACAATTTAATCTACTTCACTGAGTTTACTAATCAATACATTTAAAACATATAGCATTTCGTATATAGGTATAAAGAGAACCGAAACTTATTGATGTAAGTTTTCTCTTTTCGTGACAACTGACAGGAAAAAAAAAAAAAAGGAAAATCATTACTACGCGGGCGACTTCTATAGAATGGCCCCTTTTGGTCCATGTATAGGATCATTTCTAACCCTACTAGGTCCTCTTCGATTTTTTTAACATGAATCTACACAGTGGTTAGCTTCGCTTTTTCTACCGACAGGAATCTAACCCAGAACTTTAGCATTCTGATTCAGCAAAAGTACTGCTAACTCGCCAGAAGATTCTGCTTCAGTAAATTATAAGACAGGATGCTGTGTTAAGCATAGCCACTAGAGTACGTCCTATTGTCATCGTTATCAAATTAATATACAAATCTTTATCCTTAACACAAAACTCACTGATGTAAACTTAAAAATATTTTTATTGTGTTAATTTTCTTTGACTGAAATTCAGTACCTATAGAGTTTCAATTATTTTTTGTTCCATATATTTAAAACTAGATTAAGCAATTTTGTGTTGTTATGTTTTTCAATATAGCCTAAAATCCAAAGTTTTTTCAAATAGCTCATGAAATTCTATAGTTAGAAAAATAATGATCCATAAAAGACGAGTGAATGTGATCAAACAAATATATATAAAATTCATTACTTCTCTTTAACAATTGAAATATCATAAACTAACATAAAGTAAAACATTTTGAAGTCTTGTGGTCTTATACCTGTTTAGTATAGTTCCAAAATGTGTGATTTATAATATTGTTAATGATTTATTTAACGAGTGCAGTTGAGAAACTAAAAACCACTGGAGACTTACTTTTTATACAATGATTGTTTTAGGAATTAGTTCAATACTTTTGAGTATATGACATTTTAATCTGTCAATTACAGATTGAAATTCTCTTGAGACTTTGGTACAATGAGAACAGCTAAACAAACCGTATTTATCGTTAGATCAATAAGACATTTAATTAGCTTTAACCCTACTACTGTTTCATAAACGTCGAGAACATTATACGCACAACCGAAAAAATTAGAAATTATCTTAGTTTCAACGGTTATACATGTAGTCAGACTATAAATCTAATATTTTCCATAGAGACTCGTTCCGTACTTTAAGACCATTGATATTCTGTACGAATGAGGGTCAAATGCAATTATTCAGTCAAATAAGAATAGCTTAAGAGATGGAAGTGTTGTTATTTTGAATAAAGCAAAAAGCTACACAATAAGCTATTTGTGATCTGCTCACCACGGGTATTGAAACACGATTTCTAGCGTTATAAATACGCAGACATACGCTTGTGCCACTGGGGATCTGGAGGTGTAGTTGAATAATATATCAGAATAAAAATTTCACTTGTATGAACTGACTTTTAGTAACAACAATACGCATGTAGTGATTCTACAGCAAGGTGACATGTAAATAAGGTTTTTGTTAATTGCAAGTTGATTTTTGTTGCCAAATAGAGAGTGTGTATTTGTAATGGCAATTTACATAATTTAGTATTGTGAGGTTAATTTATGTTTATAAATAATTTGTTTTCTCTAAATTAAGGTATATTTGGTCTTTCTTAAAAATATGTTAAAGTAAACCAAATGTTAAAATGTAAATTACTGTTAAAAATAAATGAAGTAGTTCACCAAATTTTGTTTGGAAGTGTGTTCTTAGTTTATACTAAAACTGACCAACTGAGAAAAACAAATATAAACGCTATTAACCTACTTTTACTTGCCAAATGGTTAGCGTGTTCAGATTGTGAATCTACGGGTTCATTGCTTAATATCCATTGAAAAAACGCACTATTTGGTTAGATAATATTATTGTGAGTTCTGTTATCTAACAGTCTCGCCTCTAATCTATAAGTTCAAAATTTGGTTCTGCTGTGTACAACTTGCTTTTTATGTAGTTTTGCTCAAACATTGTAAGAGAAACAAAGATATTTAAAAAAGTTATTACAATATCCAATAAAAAGATATTTAAAAAAGTTATTACAATATCCAATAAAAAAGATATTTAAAAAAGTTATTACAATATCCAATAAACTTGTAAAGTAGTAAAGTGTATCGGTGTTCCTAAGCTAAATTATACTCATCGAAGCATCACATTCTTTCATACTGGCAACACCGACTTACAGAGCATGCAGACGACACGTATGTTACAAACGAACAAGCGTGTTATATAAGTTAATTATTAGAAGCTATGTCACTCAACTATCAATATATTCGGATGCCACGTCTTCAGACTGAAATAGGTGAAAGTCAGAAATGTAAACAGACTTATTTTCGTTCCTACACATGAATCAATGTTTCACCAAAAACATCAGATAGTCCTGATGTTGTTGAAAGAAATATCTTCCTTTCAGGAAGAGCACAGTGTGCTAATAAATAAATCTCACAGACCTAAATAAACAGCAATCGATTTCAGTTTGTCGTGATTCGTTTCTTAGAAAGAGGGAATATATTGTTATTGTCTGCTTTTATGAACGAAACAGACATTTCATTTATTTACGTTTTGTTACTCGTCTGTCAGTGTGTTGTTCCTTCAGGCTTATAACACTAAAATTGTGTTTCGATACCTTCTGTGAGCAAAGACAGATAACCTATTGTGTAGTTTGTGCAAAACAACAAACAAATAGTGTGTGTGTGTGTGTGTTTTTTTCCATTGATTTTGCCTCATCTATAAGTTTACCGCTTAATTCGCCTGGTTGATATGTTATGGTAAAGAAACAGCCATCTATAAAGAAGGAAACAGAATAATTGACCGTTTAATTCTTGGTAAACAACCAACTAATAAACTTTCTACATCTGCAACAGATAAATACCACAAAGCTATCGCTCAAACAATCAGAACTGTCACCGTTTAATATAAATGCTAAAATCCTTTCACCACCTTATTGATTTCTCGAAGATGCAACTTTTTCTCGATAAATTAATTCACCAGGTCCCAATAAGTATATTATTGCTGGAAGGTTAGCACTTAGAAAAAAAAAAATTCTTCCAAGAAGATGAGCACTTCATTATATCCTGTAAATATAAAACAAAATAAAAATTTTTGAACAGGGTGTGTTTTATCGGCTATCTGCAGAGTCCACGAAGAGGAATCAAACCTCTGATTTGAGCGTTGTAAATCCGTAGACTTACTGCTGTACCAGTTGGGTACTTTTGAATAGGTTAGTGTTTTACCAGTTGAAGTGCATTTGATCTATGTTATACTTGAGAGAGATGAATGTGTACATAAACACAAAGTTGTATGTTTTAAACTTTAAATAGAAGTAAATTAAACATATTGATTCAATGATTTATAATCAAAAATTAAAATAATTTGATGTTACGCCTAAATACAGTGTTTAGCAATCTAATAAATACACTTTCATGATCGAATTACAGACGTAGGATTCTTTTCTCTAGGTCCAATAGTTAGGGCGCTTGCCTCCTAATCGGAGGGTAGCGGGTGCGAAACCCCGTCACGCTAACCATACTCGCCCTTTCAGTGTTGAAGCCTTTTTTATATGCGATAAATCCCACCATTCGTTGTTAAAAAATAGCCCAAGAGTTGGCAGTGATGAGTACCTGTGTTCCTTCTAGTCTTGTGTGTTTTTCTTATAGCAAAGCCACATAGGCTATCTGCTGAGCCCCCCGAGAGGAATCGAACCCCTGGTTTTAGTGTTGTAAATCCGTAGACATACCGCTGTACTAGCGGGGGGCCCTTCTAGTCTTTCACTGCTAAATTAGGGTTGGCTAGCACAGATAGCCCTCGTGTAGCTATGCGCAAATTAAAAACAAACAAATTGCTCCCTAGAATTGTATGAAATAAATTTAGTTACTAGGAGATGAAATTCACTAATAATTGTTTATTATAAATTTCGGCGAAGCTCCTTTTTTAGTTCCACACATAATTTAGTACGTTAGATATTTCTATACTGTTATTTTTATTTGATGTTTTTGTACATTTGGAAAATAAAACACTTTATACAAGTATTTGAAAAATTAAAGGATAACTTAGATTTTTATTTAGAATACTTTAGTTCAAATTTAGAGTGACTGTACACACAAAATCCAACGTCGCTGGGATCTGTATTTGAATTCAGTTGTCGTTAGTTGTTTTTTTAAAGGAAAAACAATGAGCGTGAAATCCCCGTGGGCTAAGGTTTATAATCATTTGTCCACTGTTGAATTACATCTTTTCTTTCTCAGATGAAGTATAGTTTCTGTTATTACTAATAACGATTAATTTTAGCTGTAAACCTGCCAGATTTCTTTTTATGTGTCTATGTCATTAAATTTGTTTGAACAAATATAATTCTCTTTCGTTCTCTCAGAAAGAAAATAAGTATTCACTTGATGTTATTTTTACCCTCGAACTTTAATCAAACGTCTGTAATAGCACGATACGAACACTGTGTAACACATTTTACAGTTCGAGCAGATCAAAGTGCGGAAAATGCCACGTGTTGTAACTAAATTCAATTACTCCCGCACCTTTTCAGGAGGTACAACATCAACTTTCATGACTAGCTATTTCAGCAAGGCGACTTACTGTGCAAACGTATTTATTTACCAAAAAAAATTAATTTAAAGCAGACTTACAGTGCAAAGCTTTGTTAAAAGCTAATTTTAATTACTTTTGCGAATGAAACTAACGACATATAAAACTGAAGATGTTTTTCATTAAGATAATTAAAATATGTGTATCAACACAAGCGTTAATATTGATAAAAATTATCTTCAGAGGTTAATATGAAATAACGAAAAGTCTGTTCTTCAAGAGAACAGTTTCTTGTATAACAAATTACTGATGACACAACTAACGATTTAGTTCAATATGTATCAGCCTCTGTTATTCGTAAAATTAGAAGAAAAAAACAACTTCTAAGTTAAGTCATCAAAATAATTCAACATAGTAAAATTGCTTTAAGTTGCAAAGAAAATTAGTGGAATTTATTATTATTACGTTTACAATTTTTATGTAGGAGTTAATAATCCACAGCCATTAAGATATTTCTTCTGTAATAAGGAAATCCTCTTGATTTTTAGATATGAAAATAACAAATCGAATTCACAAAAAAATCCTATATTAATATTAGTTTCATTAAAACTTCTAGCATTCTCTATAGTTACATAAAATAAAACATTAAGGTAAATACAGTTCTTTTCAAGCTTTTTGGAAATTAATCTAAAAAAATTATATATATTTCATATTTTATCTCCATATATTTTGCTTTTTATCGTTTTTTTAACGGCACCATAAATTTTCTTTCAATTGTTTTTGTATTATTTACTTAAAATTTCAATTTTGAACACGTACGTATAAGTAATTAAAATTATTTGTAAATACAAAATGATGTAAGGATGGAAATGCCAGAAATAATACAAACAAAATCTTACAAATGATACAGTTATATATAGATCCTCCCTTCATGACTTCAATTATACTTTAATGTTACATTGTAAAATGCACAAGTACAAAACTGTGACGTGGTTGGTCGAATTGAACGACTTCATAGCGAGATTCTGCGAGTTTGTAATATTCAAAGCATGTTTTGACTCAATTTCGTTTTCTTTTTATGTAAATCCTGTATTGATGCCTACCCTGGTATGACCGTGATTTTATGATAAGTAAACTGCATACCAATAGTCAGAAGTATACAACTTCCAACTGCAATAGTATTAAAGTTAAGAATGAATTTTACAGTGTAACATTTAATTTTAATATTGAAAGTCACGAAGGAATGATTTATGTATAACTCTGTCGTCCGAAAGAATTTATTTGCATTGTTTTTGGCACAGACATTCCTGCATCATTTTACATTTACAAAATGTTTTTATTACTTGTTTTGTAATTTCGGATTTTTCTTCCTGAAGAAAAGTTAATGCATTATATGAATATGTATAATAAACTTTAATATTATCTGTATTCTTTTTTGTACTCATTCAATTCATAAAAAATAATGAGGTTAGCTCACTGAAGACATCGATTATATAGTGTACAAAGCATTGAGTACTTTGCATTTTAGAGTCATCAAACATTCATCTAGTACTGACTAGTAATTCATGCTTCATCACGTACTATAAGAAATCTAATTTCAATGGGTACTGATAACATAGTTTATAAAATAATTGTAATTTTTTTATTACTACCAATTACTACGATTAAACGATGACATTGTAAATTGCCCAAAAACACATAGAAATAATTTGTTTTAATCGTTAGTGATAAAGTAGTTGTACAGTTATCTCGACTAAAAGAAGAAGAAAGATGCAGGATTTGGTTTGTTGGTTACTTTCTGGCTTGGTATCTTAGTGACGGTCTCTTGCCATGTTTTTCGCCTTATTCGATAGAGAAGCAGATGAAAGTAAGCGGCATTCGTGTTTTAAAGTAAAACACTGGCATTGTTGATTTTTAGCATATATATTTGTATTATAACTATCGAATACCTTGGCCATATTTACATATAGAGTTTCCCTTTCTATGATACATAAAAATGAAAAAAAAATATTTCTAATTAAAACTTCGTTTCCAATTTTCTATGTACTTGGTAATTAATCGCTTATATTCCATTAACCTTTTCAGTTGACCACGGCTCTTTATTTTTCGATATAGTATTCTAAAATACAGTTTAACCATTTGTTGTTATTTCCAGTTTTCGTCTATTATATTTAATGTACATACAAACTTTTACCCTTTCTTCTATTTGGCTTGTTTCTATGCATTCAGTGAGTGATAGAAGTTGCAACGTTAAATTCCGAAGTTTGATTTCTCGCTCGAGACATAACACGGATAATTCATTTTGTAACTTTGTGCTAAAAGCAAACTAAGAAACAAGGACTGACTTGAAGTAAGACATTTCATGTTTATACAGAATTCCTGAGCTTTCATTATAACGTTTGAAGATTATGGTGTTAAAACATTTTGAGTTATCCATATTAATAAAACGTCCGCGGCATTTCAACAAATTTGTGACTTTAAACTTTACAATGTAATAAAACTGCTTTTACTTTTCGTCAGATTTCTAGAGTTCCTTAAAGATAATAACAATTTCATTCCATTTCGTTACTGATTTAAAGACAGCGTAATTTGTTCACATTATAAAACCGTACATCTTCTGTGGAAGCTAGTCTTGTTCTAGAACATTCCACTGACTTTCCATACCAAAAGGTTAGTGCGAAAGATATCAAACTCGCATCTGCTTAAGCTAACAAATCAATATTTCATAAATGAAATTATCTGAGTATTCATCAAACTAAAAAAAACAATGTTATTATTAAAAGGCAAAATGTTTTACAATGTTACAATATATTTAATAAAAGAGAAATTTATTAAGTGTAGTTAGTACATAGCTCACTTTTCTGAGCAGGTTCATCTTCCGGCAGCACAGAGGTAAATTTACAGGTTAACAACACTGAAATCCTGGATTCGAGTCATCATGGTTGGCACAGCAAATAGTATAATGTGGCTTTGCTCTAAAATAAATAAACAAAACATGTTCAGTGCAAATTTGTGCATAATATTCCCTATTTAAAAAACTCAGGAATTTCCTTTAATAATGAGGTGCATTTCTGCTTCAACACAAGGTAATATGGATTTGTATTATATTATTCAGTAAAATATGTGCTTATTAAATAGTAAAATACTATTATGCAATACAATTTTTGGTAGGCGTTTGAAGATTAATTTTTTTTAATGAGTGGTAACGAGATCTATATTATATACAGTAGACTATTAAAATGATAGCATACTTTGTTTTTACTTGTAGAGTACAATATATTTATAATTCATATTTGAATTATATAACTTTTTTAGAATATTAGATATCAGCATTAGAAAAACTTGTGAACCTTTAAAAGTAGACGTACTATGCAAATGGTTTGATGTATGTTTTTTCCATTTATTGTTATGTATGACTGAGCCGTGGCAGCTGTGTCTCTTGGTTAATTAGATGTTAGGCTCTATTCATCATGGTGTTTTGCAACACTTACCAAGCCAGGTGTTACACATCTGCTGGATTTTATACCTACGACGTAGGAAATATAACACTATTCCTCATTTTAAAGGTGGTATTCATGTATTGGTTTATGCTTGTATAGAGACGAGACGAAGACTTAATGAGATAAAAGGGTTAGACTTTTTTTTTTTAAACCTCCTAAATGTCTTTAAGCATATAAGACAATTTTAGAGCATATTAGTACACTGTTTATCAGAAATATAGAGACATAATAGGGAATGTCTACTCGCTTACATTGGTAGACCATTTAGTTATACATTAAAATAATTGTTTTATTTTCATACTTAGCTCTCCAGTGGCTCAGCGGTATGTCTGCGGGCTAACAACCGGGGTTCGAGTAGCTTAGTGCTTAATTAAAAAAACAACAATTTTAAGGTAATATCACATATCTATTACTTTGTGTTTAATATATATTTATAGACATTAACACTAAATTAAGAATTTAATTTACCTGTAAAATTTTGAAAAGGATAAATAATATTCATTTTCTAACTTTCTCAAAAAAAAGTACAATCACTTTGAAGTCTAAGTTTTGTATTTGATTTTATCATAAAGGTGTTTTACATAGCTTTATACAGTCTGCTAGTGACATGAACACTTCAATGATGTTAATAGAGCCAAACTCTTTAAACATAGAAAGAAAAGAAAATGATACCTAATTTCACAAGATATTTTTAAAGTTTTCTGATAGATCGCAGCTGTTAATAGACTTTCAACTATGAGAGTAACATCATTTACTCACTGCGTACATAGAAATAAAAACTTCACACATACAGAATAAAATGTACATACAAATTTATCTCTATTTCAAATGTGCTTTTCTTGAAAATATGGTTTTGTTTCACTGAACACATTTCAATGGGCTACAGGGTCTTCAAGTGCTCTTTTCATAAGGCCTCGGCAAGGCTAAGTGGTTAGGGCGATCGACTCGTAATCTTAGGGCTGCAGGTTCGAATCTCTGTAACACCAAACATGCGCGCCCGTTTAGCCATGGAGGCATTATAATGTCTCGGTCAATTCCACTATTCGTTGATAAAAGAGTAGTCCTAGAGTTCGTTGTGGGTGTTACCATCTAGTTTTACATTTCTCAGGGACGGTTAGCGCAGATAGTCTTCGCGTAGTTTTACGCGAAATTCCAAATCAACAAAATCTATTGATTAGATAAATATGTTTTCCAAAGTAAAATACCCATCTCATACATGCAGCACAACCAAGTTGGTATATGAGTATTAATTTTTATAGATTCTTTTTATGTTGCCATTAAAAACAACTGACCACAGATACAAATATTGCTTAGCAAGCACTCTTTGCGCTGTTATTTTAGTCATTTGACCTACAGTAGAATCAGGCAAGCGTGTTTGCCAACTTCTTACCCTCGCATTTTTTATCTGCTCCTATACAGAACATCTATACAAGAAAAAATGCCAAGAAAACGTCTACATAGTGTTGAGTGTTGTCAAATATAAACCATTTTGCCGTGTGAATTATAAGTTATGCTTGGTTTGTTAGCAGCATTTGAACCTGTCACCACTTACTTCTCTACTTCGCATAACGAACAACACAGTAAACCACTTGTGCATTGATATTTAAAATTCTAAACATTTTCTTAAAAAGAAGACGTTTGACTAAAGTGAAAAATAAAACCGCCAAGTGGTATAATTTGCTTGAAATATGTGCCATAATGAAAGCTTATTTACATTTATGGCTTTAACATTCGAGTTCCACGAATACGCACAACTTAAGAAAAATATCACACGCCATACGTAGCATTTTACTTGGATGCAGAAATTAAAGATGAAAAATCAACGATTGTTTGAAATAAATTTAAAAAAACCAAACAAACAGTAACAACAAGCCAAAGGTTCAAAAGTCTCTCAAAGGCTGCAATTTGACGTTCAAAATAATGCTGGTACTATTATAAACACACTTAAAAATTGTCTTCGTTGATTAAAATAACAACATGTGACCTCAGGGAATTTAGTGAGTTTGCTGTGAAATGACAATTACAGAAGACACGCTCGTGGGAGAAGCGTGGGTGTTTTCAAAACCTTGGCTTCTTAATAAAGAAAAAAATTGTTTTTCTTGAGTAAGAGGTCCATTTCCAATAGAGAATAGTCACACGTAATTCCAAGAATGTCTTGAATAATTTACTTTAAATCTAGAAACTCGCTTTCATCAGCATTGCTATTTTAGGTCAACATACTCTCAAAGGCGATCATTCTCAAACTTTATAGTAACCGTAATACATACTTGTTTATGTCCTATATTAATTATTCTAGCTTTACGCTATGACTTATGTTGAAATGCTTGCGGTGAGAAGGGTTGTAATTTCATTCTTTGTAGTGCTGATATCGTAATTGAGCATTACAGTAAAGTTTTATTCAGTGATATAAGGCTGTTATTGATGTTTGTTCCTACATAATAAACGTTTAATGTAATTGATTACCTCTTTCGTACACACCCACTGGAAAGATTTGATTATTTTTAAAGTGATAATTTTACAATTATTAATGATATTCATTAGCATAATAAAATATATAAAACTGCATATTAGATTTGATTACTTTAGGTAATTTTGTTAGCGAAGCTGTTGAAAGAAGAAAAGTGAGAATTACAAACCAAATCGTGTATTTATATATATGTGTTTGTATAAAAAAGGCAGATATAAAAATTATTTGAATGATTTCTTTCTAGGAACATATTGGTAACTGAAGGAGGCACACAATTTTATCAGATACAGAATTTTCTTTCAGCCGCGGCATAACGGCTCATAGAAGGGAATTGAATTTTCAAGTAAAGATCTTTAGCTTCCAACTCCGTCATCTATTGATCGAATTGAGGTCTAATAACAGTTTTGGAATCAGGAGATCAAATCATTTTGACTGATGTATTTGATCACGGCCACGTTCTGGTATGTTAATTCACTCTAATTCTGCCTAAAATAATTTCAATTCTAGGGTAAGCGGTAAAGATCCCAATGAGTAATAAAATCGAATGTGGTATACACGCTCCCCTTGTTTGGTTTGGTTTAAATTTCGCGCAAAGCTACATGAGATTTATCTGCTATAGCCGTCTCTGATTTAGCAGTGAAAGACTAGAAGAAAGGCAGCTAGTCATCACCACCCACCGCCAACTCTTTTAAGGAACGACTAATGCGATTGATCGTAAATTATAACGCCCCCACGGCTGAAAGGGCGAGCATGTTCAGTGTGACGGGGATCAAACCCGCGACTCTCGGATTATGAGTCAAGTGCCGCCTGGCCATGTCACCCCCCGTTTGGTATTGCTGGCATATAAAACTATAGCTAATATAAAAGTAAAAAGATGTTTCATAGATTAATTTCCTCTAATCTTGCTTAAAATATGTTACAGTGCCACGGTTATTGAGGATTCTCCCTTGTTTAATACTGGCTGTGTTGCTGGATGACTGAAATTGTAAAGTTTATTTGGTTTTTCATTTAGAGATTGGAAGTATCAGAGTTTAGCTATTAAAGTGGCTCGATAATCATTAACACTTGATAATTTCGTCTATAGTCTTAAAAAAAAAAACAAGAGGCTCGACATGTCCAGGTATTTATGACACTCGATTTGTAATCTCAGGGTCGCGAAGTCGAATTTCCATCACACCAAACATGTTGGCTTTTTCAACC
Organism: Tachypleus tridentatus; assembly: GCF_004210375.1. Taxonomy (NCBI): domain Eukaryota; kingdom Metazoa; phylum Arthropoda; class Merostomata; order Xiphosura; family Limulidae; genus Tachypleus; species Tachypleus tridentatus. Next base: position 95,737,300 of record NC_134828.1, read on the forward strand.
TTGGGGTAAGTGACGTTCAATTCCACTGTTTGTTGGTAAAAGAGTAGCTCAAGAGTTAGCGGTGGATGGCGATGACTAGCTGCCTTCCCTCTAGTCTAATAGTACTAAATTAGGGACAGCTAACAATGATAACCTTTCTATAGCTTTGCGCAAAACTAAAAACAAAAAAGCAACTAACAATTCAATAGAAAGCACTTTTTCGTGAGACGAAAACAAAAATAACAGTACAACACTGGTTCTCGCAAGGAACAGACGTATTAGAACTTGCTAATCTCTTGCTAACCATATAGTATTCTGAGACGGTGTAAGGGTACAAAATATAGTAGATAAACTACTGAAAGTGTTGACACAAAACAAATATTATATAATTTATTATAATGAATGTTCATTAAATATTAGTTGCAATAGCATTATTGCTCGTAAATTGTTTGACATATAGTATGTCATTTCTAAGCAATGTATACATACGAATGTGTGTAGTTGGTTGGATAAACACGATATGAGCTTTTCTTTTACCAATACATCTAAAGATAAAATACATTGTTTTATAAGTAATGTGATCATTTTCAAACATATTGTTTTACGTACATTTTACGTGCTTAATGCATTTAATTTACTAAAACTAAGGAAGATATTTTTAACTCTCCTACACTCCCTTAAAAAAAAGAGAATGAAAGAAACGAAATAGGCTAGAGAATTGAGGGTACAGTTTTCCTGCTCTAAGGTCGTTCGTACTATATTTATCGTTCATCCTTTGTAAAACGTACGTATAATAAACAGGTTCAAAAATTAGCTTTTATCCTGTTTGGAACACAGATAAATGAAATACTGATTGTTGATAAATGTTTTAAATGAGAAATTATTTCATCATTGAGAGGTTTGGTTTGTTTTGAATTTCGCGCAAAGCTACACAAGGGCTATCTGCGCTAGCCGTCCATGATTTAGCAGTGTTAGGAAAGTGTCGTCACCACCTACCGCCAACTCTTGAGCTACTCTTTTACCAACGAATAGTGGGATTGACCGTCACATTGTTACAGCCTTACGGCTGACAGAGAGAGCATGTTTAGTGTGACGGGGATTCGAACCCGCAAACCTCGGATTACAAGTCGAGTACCTTAACCACCTGGTTATGCCGGGTCCATCATTCAGTGACTCTATTAAACGTTCTGTGCTACTATATTTACAAGAAATGCATATAAATGCATATGAAACCATAATTCATGTTAGATTTTATAATAGACGTATTTTAATTTCATTGTTATGAAAGCCATTAGCTGTATGTCAGTAGTTAACTCAGGAGAACAGTGCAGTATTGAGTGTAAGGGTCCCGCGGCCACTTGGGGGTTGGGAGATGATTATAAATAAGGTAAATCGTCATTGCCTAGAGTAAGAATGAATTATTAATGACGTCATTTAATATGGCTGTGTCATATGCAGGTAGCCATCTTGGCAGATATAACGTCATAAAAGATGAATTAGTTCCCGTCATCTTTTTTGGCCTGGGGTTTTGCCCCAACCATCTAGGTAATGCTAGACATTACCATTCAAATTTCCTAATTATCTGTCAATAGATATCTAAATTATTAATATTAGCAGGGGAAAGAACAAGTCTTGTCACACTGAATCATTTATTTAATAATTTCTCCCTGACAATATTTAATATTTTATACGTATCTGTATCTAAATAGGTTACTTACACTCTGGTTCTACAACATGCCCTGACACTAATTTTTCAGTGCACGATCACAATCAAGAGTCAATTATTTACCTTCAGACAATGGATAAAGTTCAGGATGATTGATAACCTCAATGATATAATTAGACAACGTCAAGACGTATACATATAGAATTATACTCTGGAATTAAAACAGACTGACATATAAATAGACGTAAGATCTTTATCTTCAGATAGAGTTTTTATGATTCATATTTGATGCTAAAACTAAAATGAGCAATTACGTAGTAGTGTAACAAAAGAGAAGTTAGTAAATATTTGGTTTCAAATTAAGTATAGCCCGTTATTATACAACAGAAAATATTGTTGCTGCACCCACTCAGATATGGTTTACCATGTTAAAGTACCCAAGACCTATAATTAATATTTAAAATGACCCTTTCAACAGTATTATAAGCGTTTCCAAAATTTGGAAATCATTCAAATTCATTAATTTTCTCCCTGGATCTCATAGAGTAGCTTTATTGGGTGACCGAGATCACTGTTCATACTTAGATTCCTATGACTTTTCTGTTAGCGAATATTTATCAAATAATATAGTGCACTCACTATCACCTTTTATTAAAGTATCTGCCTGTAATCTTTGTTTCATTTTATTTGTTTACATTGTAATGCAGGAGTAAATTTTTCAACGTCATCATAAATTTATTTGATCGATTTCCCTATGAGTATGTTAATGTATGAATACGTACAGGATAGGATCATTCTAATATAAAAAAGTACAGTTGTTTATGTTGGTCCAATTTCCCATTGCTTGCGCAAAAGCCGTGTGAATCTTACTGTATGCTTAGTTTATTTTGCCTTTGTTATTTGATAATCATTCCGCTTTTGAAACAAGTGTTAAATAAAAGAATTTGGATCACCGTACCAAAATAAGACATTTTGACGTGTTGTTATGGTTTTAAACTAAAGCAGTTTCACAGGCGTGGAGGGTGATTCATTTCTCTCCATTGAGTCAGGGAAAATTTTTCTATGAAATCGAAATAACAGCAAAGGTAAGTAATTAACTCATAGTTCTGAGTTGTCATGCGGTTCTATTGCCCGGGAACGCCATGAATCCATAACTACGAATGGCAACTCATATTTAATAAGGAATATGTGAATTTATTACAGAATAGAATTGATAATCGCCTGGTAGATAAGGCACTTGACCCGTAATTTGAGGGTCGCGGGTTTGAGTCCCTGTCATACCAAACATGCTTGTCCTTTCAGCTGTGAGGTCATTATAATGTAACAGTCAATCCCACTATTCGTTGGTGTTGGCGGTGGGTGGTGATGACTAGCAGCCTTTCTTCTTGTCTTACACTGCTAATTTAGGGACGGCTAGCGCAGATAGTCCTCGAGTAGGTTTGTGCGAAATTCAAAACAAACAAACGGAATTGGTAATCATGAATCATGACATACATTCTAATAATAAAATCCTAAAACCAGAATATATGTAACTTAAATGTAAATAAAAATGAAACATTAAACATTGTTATAGACTAAGTGATAAATATGAATGAACCAACATAACAGGGCACTCCCAATGGTACGGCAATGTGTCTGCGGTCTCACACTGCAAAAAATCGGGTTTCGATTCCCGTGGTGAGCAAAGCACAGATATCGTTTTGTATAGCATTTTGCTTAGTTCCGAATAATCAATGAATCATATCAGGTCTTGTTCTGTTATAGTAAACTATTAGTAACTTAGTTTTTCACTAATAAATAATTGTGAAGTATAAAGTGGGTGATTCAACATTACTAAGTGCTAATTAATAATTTGTATGATTATTAAAAATGAGATTATATCACGTCATTCCATAAGCAATGTCCGAAGATTTAATACAGAAAATGAATAATCATTTCTGTCATTGTAGAAGGTTTTAAGGACGAAAACGTGTAGTAGAACGTGTATAAAAATGTTCAGACAAATAAAAGAAACTAACCCAACTCCAACTATTTCAGATCGTTAATCAAATAAACCCTTATGAAGATGTATGTGTCAGAGGGGTATATTAAGCATATAATGCTTTATGAGTTTAAAAAAGGCAATAGTGTAGCGGAAACTACACGAAACATTCAAAGTGCTTATGTTACTGAGACTCTCAATGAAAGAAAATGTAAGAAGTTCAGATCAGATGACTACAGTTTAAGTGATGCGCCACGTTCAGGTTGTCCCGTTGAGTTTAATTATGACTTGCTGCTGCCTGCACTTGATGAAAATCGTACTGTAACAGTTGAAAAACTACCACATAAGCTTAATTTAATCCATTCAACAGTACACCATCATCTGCAACAGCTTTGAAAGGTGTCAAACTTCGAAAATAGGTCCCACATGATTTGACAGAAGCCAACCTTAGAACAAGAGTGGATATTTGCACTTCTACGCACTCTCGTGAATGTCACTCACCTTTTTAGGGCAAGTTAGTAACTGGAGATGAAAAATGGATATTTTATAAAAATGTTAAGCACCACAGACAATGGTTCAGTGAAGGTAAACTGGCTAAAGCACAGCCTCAAATGGACCTCCACCCCAGAAAAGTCTTGTTAAGCGTTTGGTGGGATATTGTTGGTGTGGATTCATGAATCGATTCAACAAATGTTCTTAAAAATCAAAATTACATCGTATTATAAGTCATCAATTTTGTTTTAATAAACATTAACAAAAGCTGAGTCATTGGTAATGATATATTAAAGAAGAAAGGTCGACTTGAACCCGTTTCTTCTAAGACAACATTTAAACAAAGAATATTTTATCTCTGTAAACCGACTTAAAATAATATTTTACAATTTCATATAACGTTAAAGTTTAAAGCTGTGCCAGTTAAAGTACAGTTAAAGTATGAAAGATACCAAAACTCTACACGGACGAGCAAAGACCTAAATGTGATTATATTCTTGAGTAAATTTTGACTTAATCGAAAGCTTCACGAAAAAGCATTTAAAATTCTAAATTGAAATCTTCGTATAAACAAGGATTCCAGTATTAGAAAATATACATTAAATCTTAAAGTTAATTATTTAACATTCTCCTTGTATTTAGAAACGGTCCTCGTGGTTTTTGTTATTTTAAAATAATTAACTGAATACAATATTTAGATTATGTCACGGGAAAAACGATTCAGAGAAATAGTCTTCCGCAGTGGGTTATTATATTACTATCTTTAATTCCCCCAACACGTATTGTTGGCGCCAAGCACACTAATGTTTCATACACGTGATAAGTTCAGGTCATAACCAGGGTGGTGACTCACGATAGTTTTGGTTTTTTTTGCCTTCAATGCAATAAACCTCTTTTCATAAACGTATATATTTATATTTATTCGTTTTTATGAATGTATGTTTTTAAATGTTTCATGATATTTGAAAATGCTCAAACAATTTTGTAAATAATGATAAAAACCATCAAAGAAATTCAAGACAAACTGCTAGAAAACATTAATTATACTCAACTACATCCAAACAAATATGTACTTTCACTAGTTCTTTTATGGCTCAGTGTATACAGTATGATTCAATCTAATATTTAGTTTAATACATATATAAACAAACACACACACAAGTCATTGGTTTTAAGCTAGGATTTCTTATTCTGTCAATTGGATTTTGGATATTTCAAAGGCTCTATTCTTGGACGTTAAAATAAAAAAAGAAAAGGTTGATCCAGATATTAAAAAATTATAAAAAATATACTTCTAAGTAATAAACCTAGAAATTTATCCGTGATATTTAGATTAAAAATACCGTAACAAAGAATTATATGCATTAAAACCAAGTTGCCATGGAAACATGAAATAGGCCAGTTACGTTGTATCTGTGGCCACTAGAGCGACCAGATATTTTTTTCTTCTAGGAATTGTATCTATGAAAGAATCTACTGTAAATTCCCGTTTTCTGTTTGTTTTATTTTTCTTATGCACCTACAGAGCAGGGGAAGTTACGTCATACATTTCTCAAGTTTTCTACGAGTGTACAGCAAAATGCACAATTTATTAAGAAGAAAACCTATGCAAGCTTTTTACAAATGCTACTTTTGGTTAATTCAACTGGTTTATTTTTTATTAGCTTCAGTGAGTTTACTTTCTTTCTGTTTATGAAGTGGATTTATGGCAGTTTAGTGGCACACACTAGGTCTTGTTTACCGCACAGTCACATACAAACGATAATATTCGAGATCGAAATCTATAGATCCGAAGAAACTGAAATAACACTATCGTTGTGTTTGAAAGACGTAATTTTCTCATTTCTTAAGCTCTAAGTATTATGATCATGAATTCTTCAACAACTTCTGATCATAAATAAGCTCATAAAAACTATAAGATCTAAAATAAAGTATATTCTAGTCCTTTGCACCATAAATCAGTACACACAAAATCAAAGTCTATAATGATTAAGATACACTCAATCAGCAGTTTCGTTTTCCTCAGAAACTTGAAGATTATCTAAGTTGTGAGTACAAAGTAAATGGAAGGTTTTACTCTACTTAAACTTAGTTAAGTCAGTCTCAGAAATAGCATGTGTAAATTTTTATGCACTAATGATAACTGACTGAAGTAAAAGTTGCACTATTTGGCTAAACAACAGTAGTCCGAGTGGTGATAGAAGTGAGTAATTTTCACTCGCTACTTTCCTTTCAGTCTATCAGCTTACAGTTAGAGACGTGTATGTGCAGAAAAACCTTTTGTAGCTTAGTTATGAAAATCATAAACGAGTACTTCATGGATTACCTTTCTTAGATGTTTACAATGTTTTCTGTTATTAGAGATCTTATATACTGTTTATAAATGAGAGAGTGGGATCTAATGAAAGCTTGTAATAGAAAATGATATCTTGTTTGCTACATGTTATATTAATATCTAAAATGGAACTGTTCTCAGTTCAGAATATACCATTTTTGCTATGTATATATGATACATGAAAACGTTTCATAGCTCTAGTTATTCTCTCTTTTTTAATGTGTTGTGTTTAGTTTTTCAACTCTGTTTTATTCCTCATCTAAACACTATAGAAATACCACCTTGGTAGACGGTAAGTTAAGAATGCTCTGTGGATCATACTGTGAAACACCAGTGTTGCTTACACTTCCTATGTGTGAAAACAAATATCCCCTTTGTAGTCAGTACTGTGGTAACGCATCATTATTTACACGCTAGAGGTTTGGTTTGTTTCTAATTTGACGCAAAGCTACACAAGGGCTATTTGCGCTAGCAGTTCAAGACTAGAGGGAAGGCAGCTAGTCATCACCACCCACCATCAATTCTTGGGTTACTCTTTTACCAACGAATAGTGGGATTGATCGTCATATTATAATGCCCTCACGGTTGAAAGGGTGAGCATGTTTGGTGTGACGGGGTTTCGAACCCACGACCCTAGGATTACGAGTCGAGTGGCTTAACCACCCTGTCATTCTGAGCCCACACTAGAGGAGTTTAATAATATCAACTAAAGCACAGACAATCTTTGGAGCCCATCCTAGCACGTTTGTCAGTATGCAACAAGATAGCATTGTTCCGTCAATAATTCCATGCTACCAACCGCAGAAAGTTAACCGCCAAAAATCAGGAGCTTTTATTTATTTTTACTTTATTATTATTAATTAAAAATATAATATTTTTAAATTATTGTAATTTAAAACACTATATCGTAGTGTAAACAGAATTATTTTTATACTATTACATCTATCACACACCTGAGAAGTTTGTCACAGAATCTTATCCAATAATCTCTTCAAGGTTTCCCTAGTGATTCTGCCCAATTTAACTTCACTTATGTAACATCGTCCTTTACTCATATCTGTGCGTTATTTTCATTTTTATAACTCCAGTCTGTTTCCTTCACTCTTCTAGTATGACCTGTATTTCATCTTTTCATGTTCCATCCTGTTGCTTATACATTGTGTGAAAGTTAATAGTTATTTTGTGGTCAATATTATGGCAAGGTATTGTTCATAAACTATATATATAGTGTACTGTCGTTATAATATTGTATATTATTATAACGTGTTGCTTTTACTTATTTGTGGAAACTAACAATGAGTGGTAGTTATTATTGTGGTAATCCATTGCTTTTAATTGTATGAGAAAATAAGTAGCCCACTTGTGGTTAATATTTTGGAACTGCTAGGTGTTCTCTGCGTATAGTTACCCATCAGCCGCTAGTACTCAGTTTAAGAAGCGTCATGCCAACAACAGATGTGGAGAATCGTCGATTTACATTTACCATTATTTCAATACATTTTGTCGTATTAAACGAAACATGTACAGCCAGTATCACATAACCATTTTATTTGCCAATATTTACTGTTTAAATAGAAATAACTCTTAAATTGACACATATTTAAATCTGAAAGAAAATTCCTATTTCGTTTCCTGTTTAAAAATATATATTGAACATAAAATCAAATAACGAGTTCTTTGTAATGTGAATGGAGCTACCAGTAAATTACTCTATTATTACGTAACACTATAACTTTATTTTTATTTGTGTAGAAGGCCTAGTAAAAGTATTTATTTCTGTTTATAAGCTAATTCATCTACGAAATTGATTTTATTCATTAACATATTTTAGCATTTGTTCGTATTTACATTTTGTATTTATGGCAAAGCTATTAAGTCTACTTGCCATCGTCTCTGTCTAATATTGAACTACTAATCAGATGAAAGACAGCCAGTCAGTAGCATTATATTACCTACCATCCAAAGAAAGGGATTGACCGTCAAAGTTATAACGGACTTACCTCTGAGGCTTCGGGTAAACGGGAAAATAAGAAAGTTAGTAACGAAATTTCTCCTAACAGAAAAAAAAATTTAATGTCCCGACTTGTGTACAAAGACTAAGAGACTTCCTTTTATAAAACCTTTGGAAATATTGCTTGAAATATCACGTGCTTCTAGCTATCATGCTATGAGCAGTCACGTATATACAAATAGCTAAGCATGTAACACTGAAAACAGAAACTTATGACAAGCATCTCAGCAGTGAGTCTTCAGAGGAAGAGAGCCCCTTCAATCAAGTGTTTCAACCCATAACAACCTTGTACTCTAGGGGACCCTGACCAGATTTGGAGATTAGCCAAGTGTTCTTTTGCTTATTTTTCTCCTAATTCAATGTGCACTTTGGTTCTATGAATTACTAGATATTTGGAACCATTCCTGCCTGTGTTATTAACCTCTCGGCCTCAAATCATCCTGTAATTTAGATGATTTTTATTCCATATAACCGTCCTTTCCAGTTTTCATCACTTTTCTTTGCCTATATCTAACTTGAGGATGTGGTATCTCTGTGACTTCTTTGAGAATCTCTCCTCTAACATAAAAGTCCGAAATGTTTCAGTAAGCTGTAAACAGATACGCTAGGTAACCTTCGTATTCATACTTCCATAGAAAAAAACATTCGTGTGCCTTAGGCCTGCAGTTTTTTTTCATGTATTTCGTGTATCCTTGACTCATATGATCCTGTTAGCTCAATTGCTACTGTTGTTCTGCTGCTGTCAGAGAAGAGGTTCAAGTTAGGTCTTTGCTCAGTTATAGCACCTATTTTTGGGTATTCTCTCATATCTCTAATATCAGCCACTATATTCCAGTCATTTGCAATGAGAAGTATTGAACTTGCATGTGCCTTCTCCGAGTTAAACTTACTCTATTGCATTTTTTTTTCTATTGGCTTTACGCTGTACGACGTCCACTGTCGCTGCTAGCTTCTAGAGCACTTGATTATGTCTCCATGTATATCTTATTTACTTCTTGTCAAATTTTCTTTGCAACTGATAACACACGTTCAAATGTTTGTTTGCCTGCGTACTTATAAGTGGTTTGTTTTAATATAACATTTCTGGATTTTTGGTAAAATGTAATTCATTGAAACTGTATTGTACACACTTCTAAACAAACATAATCAAAAACATCCCCTCACAGATTTGGGGTAGTTTTCTCATCACAGTGGACCTGCTGTTTTCTTAATTACGGGAAACGAGTTTCTCCTGTTTTCTTATTTAGTGGCTTAGTGCTATTCAACGCATACAAATTATTTCCCGTTTTTGTTGTTGCTGGTTCGTTTATAAGTGATTTGATTTACGTAATTTACATAAGACACTTTATACTTATTTTTCCTTTTGTGTTAACACAGATTGTGTCACACATAGAATACTAACCTATTTAATGTTTTTACTAAGTTCTACTTGACACTGAAATAATCTGTTGTTATGAGCAAAAACAAGACAGTAAAAGAACAAAGTGAAATATTGATTTTTTTCAGTCTTGACGGTATCGTTACCGATATAAAATGTGCCAAAAGTCTGGACAATAACAGCAAGCTTAAAAAATACATACACTGTCATATTAATGCCAAGACAGGAAAAATATCTTATAAAATAAATTTCAGGCTACTTTCCTACAGAATTATGTCATGAATCACTAAAGTCATGTTTACAGTTAAGCCCAAAGTGGAAGCAGAGCACTAATTGGTTATTTAGTTGGTTTAAGTCTCTTCTAAGGTGTAGGCTTTTGTGTTTTAATATAAACGGAACAAACTTAAGACAGAATGTCCACCGAACTGCTTGTGTACCTTACTCTTTACCATTGGGAAATTTTATAGTTTGTAGTTTTATCTGTTTCGTTTAAAATAAAACCCAATACAATCACTTTATATAATCAACATATTCCAGACATATTCCACAGATAATTTTCAGTGCTTAAAAACCAGAATTTTATTGAGGTATCTTGAACATAATCTGTATGAGTGGAAGATATATTAAAATATATTTTTAAATTACTCAAATTTAAAATATATGAAAATTTTACCAAGCAAGTAAACTTATCAATAAGATTAGAAACGTTATGTTGAAAGGGAAGTTAAAACTATGAAAATGTTGAGTTATCAAAACATTTTGATGGTTAATTATTTTGAGATATTTTAGTATGTTTTACTGGAGCTTATTTTCAAACATAATGTCATGTTGGTTCACAACAAGACCAGCTAGATAACAAGAGAGAATTAATTTTATTTAAAGTCAGTTTAATCCAGTAAGTTTTTATAAAGGTGACATTAATACAAATCGATTAGATATGAGTTTTTGAGACGACAAAAGTTTCGAAAGATATATTGGTATACTAGACATGAAGTCCACTTTCACATCTATCTTAATATTCTGCTTCTTGTACTTATACAAGTTTAGTCCAGCGATTTTGTATTTTTTGTGACATTAAACCATTTCAGACGAAGAAACACAAAACAAAGAGCCCGGCCTGAGCTTGTTAAGGGACACATCATTTCCCCAGTACAGTTTTACCTTCTTTTGCAATATCTGATGATAGGCCATTCAAAGAGCTAAAGTCTCATGGGCCTAATACGAACTAAAGGCTGCCTATTAGAAACCACTGATGTAATATACTCATTTTTTATCTTTCTATTTCTGTTCATTACTTAGAGACAAGACGTATTTTAACTATCTTTTAAGGTAACCTTCAAGAGTTAATTTTACCTTTTTTTTGACTTAATATTATTTCAATTGGAAAAATATAGTAATTACACTAGCTATATTAGAAATCACAGTGAGAATATTACTTTCACTTAATCATAAATTGAGTAATTTTATAAACAAGTTGTTTCTTTACATAATACAAATTTTGCTTTTTCTAACAAACACGTATTTACTATATACAAATACCAAACCGACTGGGTATTAAAGACCATGTGCCAAGGCTGTAATATCTGAATAACTATTTCTGTTGGTCGCATAAAAACCTCACTATAGACTACCTACTTTGGGAATAGAGCTTCGGATTTCAGCATTATGTGCCCTCGTAAAAACGTCTTTATATATGGTTTGTTTTGAATTTCGCGCAAAGCCACACTGGGGCTAACTGTGCTCGCCGTCCTTAATTTCGCAGTGTAAGACCAGAGGGAAGGCAGCTAGTTATCACCACCAACCGCCAACTCTTGAGCTACTCTTTTACCAACAAGTAGTGGGATTGATCGTAACATAATAACGCCCCCACGGCTGAAAGGGCGAGCATGTATGGTGTGACGGGGATTCGAACCCACGACCTTCGGATTACGAGTCGAGTGCCTTAACCACCTTGTCATGAGGGCCTAATTTATAATTATGTATATCCTCAGGACATGTGCATTCCAGTGGTTAGCATGTCATGCACTGTATTTAAGGTTTTACAGTTCATGTCACGTTACCCAACAATACAAATCACACTTGGCGTTACGAATCTGACAAGAATAATCGATTTGTTAGCGGTAAGTGTTGTTGACTACCTGTCGTGCCAAATTAGGACAGCGATAAGTCTTCGAATTTACAACGCTAGGATCAGGGGTTGAATTCCCCACGGTGGACACAGCAAATAGCCTGACGTGGCTCTGATACAAAAAAAAAATACGCAGACATTTATAATTTTTTTGTGTTGTGTGTGGCGATGATTTTCTAATATTAACTTTCTTCGTACATTATAAATTCAGTTATTTTCTATAAATTTACCAGTTAGGAGTGGTGCTAACTTTAAGCAATGTGCACACTTCTTGATACAGACTCTATGTAATCAAATAATAAATATACACTCAGTATTTTACAATACATATTAAATATTTTTATCATAACTCGTAAACGTTTTATCACATTTAAGTTAGCAAAGTGAAAGAAGGACAGACTGCTTTAATCTGGATGCTATTAATTGAAATAAGCTATTTGATCAGTAGAAGTAATACGTGACAAGGGTATTACATTTACACTTTGTGTTTTCTATGCACAGCCTCGTGATTTGTATATTTAAATTGAATTTCAAAGTTTTATGTGAATTAGGAATGAATCCACCTTTTTTCTGCTTAATAATAGTAAACAAAAAGTGATGAAAATTGGAGCACATTATATGGTGATAAACATAGAACGTTAGGTATAAAAGATTGGATTTGTTTATTAGCTGTAAACCAACTTCACAAAATTAAAAAACTGTAGAATTATTTCAGTAAAAATCCTTGCAAATTTAACCATTACATATTTGTACTATAAAACAACAACAAAAGTCGATAGATTGAGCCTTGGCGAATACATTGGTAAATCTGAGAATTACAAAGCAAGCTTAAAGGTTTCTTATTATTCACTCAAATACGAAGTTAAAATATATTTACAAAGTATAAAAATATTGAGCTTTTCTGTTTAGCTTAACCGCTGTGCTACAAAAACACTATTTCAGGCGTAACGGTGAGCTGATTCAATATATCTGTAATTAAATACCTGTCTCATAACAACAGGATAAGCCGTCGGCTAAGCAATTTATTTTAAATTTTATAAATCTAACTTTGCTGTTAGTTTTAGAATTAATGTTAGATATTCACTAAAAGCGTATCAAAGTGTTTATGTTTTATAACACTAGCCAGATTCTACAAAGAAGTCAAAATCTGGAATTTATAGATATTACACTAGCTACAAAGAAATTTATACAATAACATTATATAAAAAAAAGATAAGATAATACGAGAAAATATACATAGACGGAACAAAGTTGGTTTTTGTTGTAGGATTTATAACCACATTTAATTGTGTATGTAGGAGCTGCTGAGTGACATCCGCATCTTTTTGTTCTTAGAAATATATCCCAAGATATATTTAATATGTAACCAAGCATTAGAGTATAAAATACTAATTGGACGGTGTTGTTTGTTTGTTTTTTCATCCTAACTCACTAGCCAAACTTCGCCGACCAGTTCGAATTATATATCCAGTTATTCATGTTTTGTTAAATTCAAGTGATAAGTGATCTTGATGAAGATATCGTTTTCAAAGTTACCAGTTTTTTTTTTTTCTTTCTTGCTACGCTCATAAGTAATTATCGGAAGACAAAAGTACAGTCTTGGCAAAAATGTTTGCCTATTTTGTAACAAATTAGATCAACATTATTATGATGGAATACAAATATACTACAAAACTGAGAAATACTTATATATATATATATACCTTTATATATGCGTGTGTGTGTACTTTGAATTTTGAAACAGGTTCTAGGTACATCAAGGACGATTTATTAGAACAGCAAATAATGTTAACACACATCTCCAAAATAAGATGTATAATTCTGCATATCATCTACCACAAAAACCTTACATAAACGTATGTAATGATAAAATATATCATTAAAGAATTATAAATAGCGTCTGTAATTTTATATCAGTATTTGGTTGATGATCCTCGTACTCTAATAACATCTGTAAGGCGATGTGACATGTTGTAGATGAGGTTATTGATGTAATCCACCGTGATTTTATCTTTACTTGTCACTGCAAGTCGTTGCAAGATAGCTACAGGAGCTAGCACTTTGTTGGCTCAGTTCTCTCCAACAGTTCTTAATGGGATTACACTCTGGATACTTCGTTAGTTATGACAAACTTGTAGCGTTCTCCTAGTGGAGATAATACTGTAGAAACTCGCACTTTGGGCAGTAGCATTGACATTCTGAAACACACAGTTATTGCCAAAACCTTGCCCTAACAATAGCAGGAATATCTTCTCCAAGTGATGTCTTTAGGAGATGCCAACGACGTTTCGCTGGAGGATATGAAGAACAGTTCTCTACCATGACAAATAATTGCCCATACACATACTGCACCGTCTCCTGTGTATTCCGTATAAAAAGATAGTATTCTTTTATCTGTTCTCTAGGCAAACGATGCACACAACTTCTACCATCGGCTTTAACAAGTTAGAAATAGGACTTATCTAAAAAAACAAATAACACATCTCCAGTGTTCTACCTATAAGTTGGCACGCTATATTACGCAAGTAACTTACCATGCCATTTAACAAGCCGGAAACAGGACTTATCTAAAAAGATAAGATGTCGCCAGTGTTCTAGCCATTAGTTAGCATGCTGTCTTGCTTAAGTAATACGGAGACGGCAGTTAGTTCTGGTTAATATCGGTTTCCAGATAGGCCTTCTTACAAAATAACTTTGTTTGATTAGTGTCTTATTCACTGTTTTTCTGATATCCTAGAATGAATGTGTTCATGCCATTCTTGTCATAATGCGTTGAAAGGTTTCTTTGACCTTGACGTGTTGATCTGATCAAAACACGATCATGTTAGGCAATACTTTTGAGGTGTCTACCAGTGTACATTTCTTTGGAACAACGTTACTTGTAGTTCTATAACCTGCGTTTTGAGCAAAGTCCATTTCCTTCATATCTTGTTTGGACAGTCGAACTTCTGGTATTTGACGAGGTCTTTCTCTACGCTAAGCACAGAGAAATTGTTTGTTTCTCTAATCATATGCTTCCTTCTCTGTTATTACTCGGGCATTTACCCAATAACTATTCCATGCATGTAGACAATAACATAAATATACAACAGTACACAAAGAGTGTATAAGAATTATACTTCTCATAAAACCATAATTCAAAATACGATAACATTAAAAATATTCATGAAAATTAAGTGCATATTACAGCTTCACTACCAAGTTCTGTAGAATAAATTTTATAAGAAAAATTCGTGAACTCTGCTGGTATCGTTAATATTTTTATAAAGTTCTTTGTAGCAACTATTTATAAGAAGAAAATGCCGACACCACTGGTTATATCAAAACGACTTCGAAGCTATTTAGAACATTTTGTAAGTATTCATTAAATGATAACATATTGTAGTTCTATGTATCATCTATGATATCTACCATATTTCCCTGTTCAACTGCATTCATTTTGTTTTGGGTTTCTTAGGAATTTGGTTTTTGTGTCATTCTCGCTTTTACTATGTAACTAGATCTGTTAGTTTATATGTATCGATAACGGAATTATATCTCTAATGTTTTAAAAGCAAAATTTACCAAGCCCCCAGTGGCGTATGTTTGCGGGCTTACAACGTTAGGACCCGGGTTTCTGTGCCCGTGTTTGGCAGTGCACAGATAGCTTATTGTGTAGCTTTATGTTTAATTAGAAGCAAACAAACAAAATTTACCGGAAATTAACAGGCGATGAAGACTTTCAAAAAGAAAGAGAACACGTGTAACATATCTTTATATAATGATCTTTTTCAAAGATACTTTAAAATGTAAAGTCTCCTAAAATAACATCAATTTATAGATATAGTACGCGAAACGTTTTGTTTCTATATTCCGTTTCATTGCCGAAATAGCGGTATGTCGAACGTGTACATTAACCTACATAGTTACAGATAGCCCTGGCATACAGCCCATACTACTTCTTTGTCACACATTAGCAGCCATGTGGTACTTCGTCTTTATCTCATTTTCACCGGTTGGCCCTCAAAGATTTAACTGCTTGAGACTGATGATTTTCTGGCAGCTTCCTCATCAAAGCTGCCAGAATCGTATTTTAGTCTTCAGAATTTAGCACTCTGTGTACTAGAATGAAATATTTTTTTCATTTTATCTGTTTCTCTGCATTGATTTCTGTTTCACTTGTCTTCGATTTTCTTTTATTTTTTGAAAGCTGTGGCATGTAATAGTACATATAACTAGAACGTAACTATAACTGTATAATAAAACAACAAATTATTTTATCATATATAATTCTAGCGTTCTTCGTCTCAGTCAACTATACTATTAGGCTTAAACCACGTAGGAAAGTGAGTAATAGGAAAGTGCTTGGAATAAAGATGTCATTTTTATTATAATATCAATACTGAGTTTATCAACTGTGATGGATTTACTATTTAATATATATATATATATATCTCAATGTCGATGTTGGTTTAAGTTAAATTTAGAAATGTTCATAATTTAGACTGTTGAGCTTGTATTGCAAAATTACTGCATATTCACTAAGCATGTTGAAGATTTTTAAGTGTAAGAATCAACAATATATACGTGTGTAGGTAAACACTAGTGTATACTCAGTATCTTTGTGCAAGCAAAAGTATCTAGGAACTCTCCTGACACCTATAAATATAACCCACGCAAAGAGTTGGTACAGTATATATACATTAATCGTTTGATACAGTTTGTATACTATAAACCTCACAAGCTATAACTGTGATGAAACACTTATTAATCGGTAACTTCAGATATATTGAGAAAGACGTTTTAGATTTCGAACATTGCAAACCATTTAACTTCAGTGGATCCACATCGAACATTAATATTTTTACGTGTAAACTCGACGTATTTACTCCTCAATAAGTGAATTCAAAATTAATTGTGAACTCTCGAATATATATCCGGTTCCAGATGAGATAGAAGACTCAATATTGTTTGTAGGTTTATAAAACGTTTGTATATAAATCATTATTTGTAATAACCGTTATTTTAAACTGTTTTGGTGTTTCCATATTAAAATAGATTTGTATTAAGAAAGAAAATTGTGTGTATCAATCTTGTTGGCAAATATCGTAAATTGGATACATATTGACATTTATTTAACTTCTAAATCTCAATTATAATTTAACTCAGTTGCAGGCTATTTGAAATTGCAATACCTAACATAATAAATTGGGGGGCTTGTCGGGGATAAATTATAATACGTAAAAAAATCGATAAGTGTGGTTATTACTGTACAGTTGTTTCAGTGGTTGTATTAACAAGGGAAGGAAAATGGAAAATACAATGCATGTTAAGCAAAAATATGAATTGTGAAATACACATGCAAAACTAAACGAAAAAGGACATTCTTTTGAAAATTCGGTTAAAAAGTGAATTACTATAAATCATAAACAACTCGCATTTTTGTAAATACAAAACTTTATATGGTTATATGTGTTTCATTGCTTAAAATAATTAACATAACATACCAGAAAGTGACACAAAGTATTCGTACGTTATAACACCGTATAAACGGAGAACGTACTCACTTAATAAAAATGGTTAAATTTTTTATAAAGAAAAAGCATATAGAATACTAAATTATATTTAAAGCATTCGAGTATTTCTCATTCCTGTAGATAATTACTGCTTGCAATTTTTTGTCAGTGTATAGAAATTGCACCCTCAATAAAGCATGAGTAATGGCTCGCTCATTATATATCATATTTTATATGTGAAAATAGTATTTCTTTCTAATATACAATGTTTAACATCTGTAAGTTTTCTATTTTAAAGCTAAGTCTTTACAATTTTTGAAGCTCAAGAAAAGTGCAGAGACAGATAAATATTGATTACGAATTACTCACTCTTTGAAATGAGATGCAGATAGATTCGTCGATATTATTGGTTCCAGTGTTTGAAGCTGTTGTAAGGAATAACAGCAGTTCATTTTAGTTGGTACTTGGTACTTCATTGATACTTTTCAGATCCTTAAGATACTATAGAACTTTGTCACAAACGTTAATAAATTTTGATTCATATTTATCGATAGCTAGAGATTTAATCGTGTTTCAAATACACCGAATACGGTGTTACGATACATGTTGATATACACATGAAAACTACAACCTAACAGAGCTATTAATTGTTTTATAAGTTAAATTTTACTTTTCTCTCTGTTTTACTTGAACCAATAAAAAATAGGAGCTGTGATACATTATGTATTTACTTTTTTTCAGTTTATAATTATATCACGGTCCCAAACAAGTAGCTTTTTTTTAAGACACCTCAGTTTAGAAATTGGTATTTAGATATATTTTTAACAAACTGATCATTGATTTTATATTGTGTTTTATGGAAACCAAATTCAAAATTTCAAACAGTTTCAGTAATTGTAGAATCTAAAAAACTGACACCATAAGCTGTTCCAAATATGTTATTACCAGGTTTGAAAATTTGCAACTCACTGAAAATGGAGTACAGTGACCACACTAAATCGTTCGATATTACGAGAAATGAAAAAATCTTATAAATAAATTAGTTCGATTATGATAGAATTATATACACGTATTAGTGTAATTAAAAAACATGACAAATTTTGTTTGCAAGAATAGTACATAGATTTTTTTACTGTCTTATACGCTATGTTTAAAAAGAGAAAATGGAGATATGTGACTTTAAGCTATTTAGATTTTTATGCTTGAATTCATGAAGTTAAGCATTTATTCCTGGAGAGGAAAGTCTACTTTCTGAAAGCGCTTTAACTTTGGAGTTTATTTTCCGATTTACAAGAACAATACTATTTTATATTTTTATATTTTAAGAATGTGTTCGTGTTTTCAGATTTATTTCAAAAGGTAGTATATATATATATATATATTTCTAATAAACAAAAACAAGTCTAATCAAAAATCAAAGTTGCTGCACAAAATAAAAGGTATAGTGTGTAATGTAGAATATAAAATGTACCCTGAGTTTTGAAGGTGACTGCTAAAGCAGGACCCACATTGCGGTTGGGACACACCGTCTATCAGTCTCAAACTACATTAGTATCTGTAGACAATGAAGGATGATATAAATGTTGGATATTGTGAGTAGGTGACTGCTCTCCAAAGTAAATAACAAGAAACGAAAATGAAAAAGTAATAATAAGATATTAGGACTTGGAGGTAAGTAAGATGTTTATCTTACTAAACTTATCTCCTGAAGTTGGCATTCCAGCCCAAAATTATGGTGGTAAGTCACTAACTAGTTGCTCAGTAGACATATTATACTAGTATGTATACATATATAGTTACCAATCTGTTTCAGTAAGAACCCTAAAAGAACCCCATGTGTAAGCATAT
This sequence comes from Tachypleus tridentatus, assembly GCF_004210375.1. Lineage (NCBI taxonomy): Eukaryota > Metazoa > Arthropoda > Merostomata > Xiphosura > Limulidae > Tachypleus > Tachypleus tridentatus. The sequence continues at coordinate 95,756,613 of NC_134828.1, forward strand.
GGAAAGTATTGTTCAAGTTTGACAACCATTAATTTTTAATATATGAAACGGACGACAAACGAAAGTGACATTTTGTGGTTATCTTTGCTTGTCGATCGTCTTCATTACATCTGCACAGAAAGGTACTGGCACGTGCCTTCCTAGTAAACTCAGTCAACTAACGACTGCTCGAGGCGAATTTAATTTTTTCAACATTTATATCAATTTCTAACACTTTAATATAACCTGTTTTTGCTTTTATGACTTATTAGTTTAGACTACTTTGGAACATATGTGATTTCCAAACCTTTAAGAGCAGTAGCTTGATTTCACGATACTTAAACAAAGTAACACAGAGAACTGAATGTTTTATATTAAATCGAATTTAAACAAGCAAGTCAGTAACCGGTGCTATAAAACCACCGTTGTCATAAATTTCATGGGTTATGACAAATCCTTGCCTATTTATTTGTAGTTTAGAACAAAACTGTGCCAACCACAGGTATCGAAATCTGACTTTTACCGGTATATATTGCAGGCATACTGCTGATCCACTGGAATGTCACAAAAAAGAGAGACGTGCTTTAGACACGAAAAGCTTACGTTGAATAACTTCTGTCAAAATGCTTTACTTGAGAAGGAGTATGACCAAACATTATGACATGAACAGTAATGACGTGGTGAGGCTCCAAAATTAGTTTTAATGTGACTTACTAAACCTATACAAGACATTTTCTGGTTTTATGCGGATGAAAATCCTATTTATTTAAATACTAATAAATCTAGCTTAATTAATAAATATTAGTTGTATGTTTAACAGTGTAGTTTAAGTGGAGATAAAAAATAACAAGTTAGTAATAAAAATAATTAACAAATCCCATTACTTTAGCGTTTTCGAAAGATGGATGGGATGTGTTTTCATCAGAGGCAAGGTAGACGTTGGCCACTATTAACTGCTTTAGATTGGATGATAATTGAGGGTTCGATGGACAATAAATTTCACATGTACTTGTTGTTGTTGTTGTAACTTCAGTAATAATTCCAGATATTTTTTGAATTTAGTCATGACTAATCTTTGTTTAAAAGTTTCAGTGATTGAAAGAAACCAGGTAAGTAATGATTGGTGAGAGATCGAAGAAATCAAAAGGAACAAGGATCTGAATGAAATGGTTGTGCTGAATAAATGTGATGTTCACTATCTTTAAGTGCAATTTTAATTACCACAAAACAGTGAAACTAAATTACAAAGTTCTTTAAGCGTTTTACTCTTACTGCTTACATTTTAGCTCATTTGTCTTAAATAGTAGGCCCGGCATGGCCAAGCTTGATAAGGCATACGACTCGTAATCTAAGGGTCGCGGGTTCGCATCCACATCGCGCCAAACATGCTCGCCCCGTGGGGGCGTTATAAAGTGACGGTCAATCCCACTATTCGTTGGTAAAAGAATAGCTCAAGATTTGGCGGTGGGTGGTGGTGACTAGTTCCCTTCCCTCTAGTCTTATACTGCTAAACTAGGAACGGCTAGCACAGATAGCCCTCGAGTAGACTGTGAAATTAAAAAAAAACAAGCAAACAAACTTAAATAGTATTCTTCACAACATTCTTTCCAGAGCATGAAGACAATTTTAGTTTACGGTTACCTGGAACAAAAACTTTTTTTTTTTTGATAACTCTTCGACATCACTATGATAAAGTTATAATCTAAAACAAAAAACTGGCTTCTGGTAGAAATCTAAGGAGAATTGGTGGTCGCAGTTTTTGTCGCAGAATATTGATTATTTTTTCTTCATACATCTCAAACGTGAAAAATATACACAAGTAGATTCCATTCGGAACATAAATTCGGATAACATCGGTCGTTGACTGTAAGTGCTACTTCCTTTGAACAAATTACCAATGTCGATTCGCTTTGCTTCAAAGCAGCCACGCGCCACATGACCATTAATAATAGCTAAAATGCCGCCTAGACAAGACTTTTAGACCCGAAGAAAGACAGAGAAAAAGTTGATCAAAATACTAGAGCATAATGACGTAGAAAATATGAGTATTTTAGACTCGGTAAGATAAGTATGTTGTTGTAATGTGCAGGTGATCAAGTGTGAGGGGGAAAAAGAGAGGTATTTAAACGGCTCGTACATATCATAAATAGTATTTAATCATTTTCTGCTCGTGAAACAGAACATGGTTTTATTCGTCAGAAGAACGTTCCTATAGACTGTGATAATTGGCAAGCATTTTATCTCGGGGTGAAATGTTAAAATAAAATAAAAAAAGCTTATAACTGGCCACATGCCAGCAGCGTAGGTAATAAGTGGCAGTTTTTGCTGTCAATAGAAGGAATTACTTGTTTAAAAATAACTGTTTTGGAATAAAGCCAAAGACAGCAAGACTTTTGACACTGTGGAGGCTTTGAAGAAGTTTTACGATCACAATTATTTAAAAAATTCAGTGACCTGGGAAACACATTTTACGCACGTTTTATACATATGTTGCAGAACTGTTTCTGAGAATTCATTGATATTTACTTATCTTAGTCATACAATTATATATAGAATGTGTTTTAAACATTTCAGCATCTAACAAAAAACCAAGAAAGTAAGTATAACTATATGACGAAACAACAAATTGTTTTGTTAAATATTTCTCAAACTTTCATTAGTGGAAGGTTTTGCGAATCAAACGAATTAACCTTTACTTTTTAATGTCTCTTGTCGTTGTTTTGTTTTTTCTAACGTTAGAAATACACTAAATTCACCTACACCAATACTCCTCTGTTTGTTCCAGAGAAACGGACCTTCTAGGTGAACAATGTTAAGAAACTATAACATTTATGATATTCTGTTGTTTTTGTTGTAAGTTTTTAAGGAAACGGGTATCAAATTAATTTTCTAATCAGTCAGTATTAGTTACACTACTCGAATACCAACCCGAAAGCAGACATTTAGAAGTTCAGTAAATTATAACCACTTCGTGTCAACTCATGTTGTGTAGTCCAGTTTAATCTAGCTGACGACAAAGCATCTTGGCTACAGCTTTCTTTGCAGTTCCTTTGTACAAGGTACTGTCGTAAAACTTTCATGTCCAAACTACACTATCCCTACACTGAGGTTCTTCATAATTCGTTTTGTGTATGAAGACGAGGATTCCTACAGCCCGTCTAAACAATACGATTATACAATATGAATACCTCTTTCATTCTGTAGCTGGATGATGTATGCGACAATTGAATAAAAGTTATGACTGGAAGTCTTACATTGGTGAACCCGCATCCTCTTGTCTTCGTTTATAGACGAAGCTCTTTCTCTCTATATTGTGCAGTGTTTCTTGGAACACATGGAGGGTCATAGTGATTAACATTTGTTAGAAAATAAAAATAATTATTCTCACATCTGAGGCACGACTTATTGCATGTATCTTTCTGTGTAGCCTTGGTACCTCAAGCTCATCCATATTACATTATTTTCCATTCTCATTAGGAGTAATGGGAATATCCGTCTTAAAAATTCTAAATCGCTAAAACACATTTATTTTTATGATCTGATTGTGTGATTATTTTGTGTCAGATAGGACTGTTACACATCCTTTCTATAAATTATCAATTTTTGGTAGCATCGTACTACATACAAAATGCCAAACAGTGTTAGAATTCTAATAATACATGTTTTTCTATTGTGACTTTATGTCACTTTTCATGTAACTTGTTGATTTTCAAAATCAAAATTATTTTCACATAGAGTATTAAACTCTTGGTATTCAAATAATATAAATGTGTACTACATTAAAACATATGATTTTGTTAATATATTATTCTAATAGAAACAGATATATAATATATGGTACAAAATTTAAAAGTACAAGTAATCCATATTTTTCTCTAAAGAGGTTATAATCATTTTTACCGTTTCTAAATTTACAGACGTTAAGCCTAAGATAAATCCTATTAATGTGTAATATTTTTCCCACAATACATTTTAAATACGTTTCTCTTGGGCATTGGGAAATGAAAATATGCAACAATAATTAGAAAGTAATAATTGAGATAATAATAATAGCTGCAAATAATTTAACATATATGTATATGTTGTAATGGTCTAAGTTCTGCAAATGATATTCTGATTTCATTGATTTATCAGTACTGATGTTTTATCGCGATTTATAACACCGATGTACCAGGTTTTGTGCTGTCTTTAGTATTACTTTCTTCCTCGTTCACCATGCTCTGTTTGATTACTGTTCACAAAGCTATTTCCATTACAGAATGTTTCTGTTAGAAATTCGAGGTCAATTCTAGACTGCAGATCTTAAAAAATGGGTACTTGAGCTGCTTTAAAGGGATTTACAGGAATGTGACGATTGATTTAAATTTCTTTATCTGTGGCAAACATTCCCATTAAAATAGTCGTTGATATCGAAATACGGCTAATACCTTACGAAGTCTTGGCTTCTGAGTTATATTTACCTTCAAACCCTTCTTTATTATTTCTTTAGCGGCTCATGAAATATTCCCAGCTCCATAACAAATTCATTCCTTCTTGGTTGACGGGTTTTCTCTCGTAATTAAACTCTTTATTTTCTAGAGATGTACGCTGCTCGATTGATCTGAGATGTGGTTTAACAGTAAAAGTACTGTTAAAATGAAATACGAAATTCAATCTCTCGCTCGATTCATTAGAAAATTAGACTAAGCTTCTATTGTGGCACACTTTATGTGATATGTATAATGTTTTGTTGTCTTTTACTATCCACAGACATATTGATAAATTGGGTTTCATACTTCCTTTTTATATTATAAACAACATGTTTGTTGCATCATTAAATTTTAACCACAAAGATACAAGGATTTTCAAAGTATGTTGTGTGAGTCAGTTACTAAAACCTTTGGCTTTGGAAATTTAGCGGAAATCACAATGAGAAAAACAAATATTTTTATGCGCTTTGGAGAGTAAAAAAAACCCATAAATACCATACGTATGATATACAGAACATTCATGTTGAGCTAACATAGTGAGACTCTCAAGGCACTCGGGAAAGTCATACTTAAGATATCAGGAACTAAAAGAAAAAGGAGAAGTTAGATATTCTGTGTTTAGTATACATCTTGGAAGACTCGTATCTAGGCTGTTATACTAAGAATTCTCGGTCGATGTATTCCATTTCTTTAAAGGCATTTTGATTTTAAATATTTCAGGACTCATCGACACTGATAAATTTTATTAAACAAAAATAAAATAATCTTTCTACATTAACATAATAAAGCTTTCACAACACATAGATTCTGGGTAGGAAGTGAGCAATCTATGGCTACCACTGGTTAAAATCTCGTGCAGTCAATCAGAACTAGGAATAAACGAAACAATTATAACTCGTCCTCTACAATCCACCATGATATTATAAAGACCTGCAACATTAATACACATGCTGACCTGAAGATGAAAGATAAAAAAAAATTTCGAAACGTTATCCGCTACCCTTCTGATTTTTACAACAGGAAGTTGCCGTCAATCCCAGTTTTCTCTTTTGTTTGTGTTGTTTTTGAATTTCGCACAAAGCTACTTGAGGGCTATCTGTGCAAGCCGTCCCTAACTTAGCAGTGTAAGACTAGAAAGAAGGTAGCTAGTCATCACCACACACCGCCAACACTTGGGCTACTCTTTTACCAACGAATAGCGGGATTGACCACACATTATAACACTCCCACGGCTGGGAGGGCAAGCATGTTTGGCGCGAAGGAGATGCGAACCTGCGACCCTCATTTTATGAGTCGCACGCCTTAACACGCTTGACCATGCCGGGCCACCCACTTTTCTCTTCAATATCAATAACATAATAATATTAATGTGATTCTATTATAATAATGAACTTGAAAGTGTTGTAATATATTTACTGTTATACCTTTGTTTCAGTTTAATACATGTGACGTATATTGTATGATATGTATTGCGCAAGTTTTGCCTGTTCTTTAAATTTGTAGAAGATTCTCGAGAGTAGGAATGAACATATTTGTTTAACTAAAACGCTAACATGTTTTCAAACACTGTTGAACGTTCAAGAATTTCGAGTGATTAGTAATAAAAGTAAGCCATCATAAAACGCCAAGAGACAGCTATATATATATTGTTTGTTAGATACAGTAAGTATACTATAAGCCTCGGAAGCTATAATTGTTATTAACTTTTATCAATTGAAACTCTATAGAATTTGATAACGAAGGCTTATATATTTCGTTAGGTCAAACAAGAATACTCGTAGAGCTAGCTAGCATTCCCATTAAGAGAAAGTTATCTATGTATCAACATGAAAGTAATTTGTGGACCTGGACCGTCGACAAAATATTACGTTTCAGACCAGATAAAAGATTGAATATTGTCTGCATATAAATAATTATTTGTAATAACTATTTGTAGTAACCTTTACCATAAATTGTTTTATTGTTTGCATATTAATATATATTTATGTTGAAAAAGAAAATTATGTGTATCAATCTTGTTGTATGAAAAAATTGAAACATATCGAAATTTAATTAACTTTTAAACTCAGATTCAAATTTCCTGCTATATGAAATCCTAATATGCAGCGTGGTTACCATAATATTAAGTTGTCCAAAAATAAACGTCGATTTTGAACTGCAACGTTTGGAAAAGTTTAAACCAGTGTTTTAAAACATACTTTAATCAAAGTAAGTTACGCCAATGTGTTACGATGCTGTTTATGTCCCTGTTGTAGAAATCAGAGTTCTATGGTTAATAAAGCTACTAAAAGCTTATTCTACAGCTGTTTGGTCTTGAAAGCATATATTGTTCCAAAAGTTGGCAAAATGCTTGAAAAAATGAAAATATATAGGTGAAAGGTCTGGGAAATAAGGTGGATAAAGCAGAATCTCGATTTCCAATTCGTTCAATTTTTTGAGCGTCATCCTTGACAGGTCTTATAACTCTGATTTTGTTTATCTTCAGTCAGCTCATGCGGAATCTACTTATCCAACATTTCCCTATTTCCACTCGCACTTAGGTGGTTGACAATGTTTAATTTACTTATGCCTAGCTTTTCTGCAAGCTCAGGTACTGTTGTGGGAGAGTCTGTCTCAGCTGCTTCCCTTAATGTGTTTCCTTCCACTACCTTCGTGCTTTTCAAGACTTTCATCTTCATATCGAAACCTTTAGAACCAATGCTGAACTTTACACTCAGTAAAAGATCCATGGCCGAATACCTGGTTGATGTTCCGTATAGTTTCGATAGCTTTTCGACCAAGTTTGAAGTCGTACAGGAAAATCAGACGAAAGTCATTCTTGTCCATGCTGTTTTGGGGGTTGCGAAACTTAATTTAAATAGAGTTAAGACACCTTGTAAGCAAAAACGTTGGAATAAACCAACCATCCAACGATAAGTCACTCAATATTCAGCTTCTAAATGTCATCGTGAGAATTTCAACATTTATTTCTGGACAACCTAATAAACTGGAGACTCGTCCGAAGTAAATTATAATAAGTAATAATGTAAATTTTATTTGAAATGTGATCCGCATGAACTGATCTTTGATCTACCAAAAATATCTTCTTTAATCTAAAGTAAATGCAAGGAACTTCTTTGCCTACACTGATTTTATTGATTTTCAGCTATCTTACTATATGTTACTAGTTTTAACATGTACTAAGTTCTGCATATTTATACAATTGTTTAATTAAAAAAAAACATGTTTAGTAATTGGTGTAACAAGATGTTTTAAACAAGGGCCAAAGTTTGAGCCTAAGTATACTCTTAACCTACGCTGCACTTTCACCTGTAGGTATGTTACAAAAGTGATAATCAGACCTGCAATTTGGTTGGGAGAAGATATGAAAGATATCATAAACTTCCAATGCGGTATTACTGACCGTTAGGTCTTTTTAACCTAATGTTACTTTTAAGTCATTTAAATAATAAATAAAAACAGTTACTTATTACTTGGCCATGATTCCAAAGTTCATTATATTCGGATGAAATAGTTCAAATAACTAGTTGCACTTAGCACAAAAGACACCCTACGACCGTAACTATCAAGACTGGCCCGGTATGGCCAGGTGCTTAGGGCGCTTGACTCGTGATCTTAAGGTCTCGGGTACGAATCTACGTCCAACCAAACATGCTCATATTTTCATCCATGCAGGTGTTATTATGTGACGGTTAATCCCACTATTCGTTGGTAAAAGAATAGCTCAAGAGTTAGCAGTGGGTAGTCATGATGATGACTAACTGTCTTCTATCTAGTGTTTCATTGTTAAATTAGGGACAGCTAGCTGAGATAGCTCTTGTGTAAAGACAAAGAAATTATCAAGATTGTTTATTCCAGAAATAACAGACTGTTAATATTCAAAAAACAAAAGAGAAAGAGAGAGATCTAGCATTGCCTGGTGAATATGGCGTTCAATTCTGGATAACGGATTCGAATCCGGTCATCGAAGATGTTTGCCCTTTCCACTGTAGAGGTGTTATAATATGGCAGTGAGTCCCACTTCTCTGTTGCCTAAGAGTAGTCCAAGAGTTGAAGATGGACATTGTTCATTAGCTGCCTTCATTATAGCCTATCATTTCTAATTTAAGAAAGGATCGTACAAATAATCTCCGAGTAATTATGTGCAAAATTTAACAAAACAAGCGAACAAACAAAGAATATTCGGAGAAGGTATATATCTTTGGATAACCAAAACGATTGTGAAGAAACCATATGCGGTGAAACGTAATTTTATTTGGTTCTATTAAGCCTAGAAAACATTCGTGCTCCACTTGATTAGCCGCTTCTCACCAAAGCACCTGCAAAAAAGATATGTTGTGCCAAAATCTTCTTCAAAACTGCTAAACAAATATGTGTGGTATTTTTGTTGTTGTTCTGATAAATGCAACTTATTTGGGTGTACTTGTGTTTTTTTCTCAAAGATTGCTTTGATGATGCATTGTTAACCATCTATCCAATTTACCCAGTGAAAACCATGTTTCCATATATTACACTACTTTAAATATAATGTATTCAAAAAACTGTTTTGAGCCTAGACCTATGAAGACAAACATGACCTCTATAATGTCAACTGTGTGAGGATAGCATGTATCAAACATTAATATTACTTATACGATGATAACGTTTAAGAAATTCTAACTTTTGCAATGCGAGAGTGACATGAAAGAAATTCTAAAGCTAGTTATCTAAGGATAACATGAAAAAAGAAGTTAATGTTGTTTACCAAAAACAAAATGTAAAATCATTATCTGTGTAACAACGTCATGGGAAAAACAGTAGCATTAGCCACCTAAGCATAAAATGAACGAAGCCTTAACTTTAATTATGAAAGCTTAAAATGCAAAAAATGTAAACACTGATTATCTAAGATTAATGTATAAAAACATATTAATACGTAATGATAAAATTCATGAAATGCTAGCGTCGATTATCTAAGATTTACGTTGGTGACACAATAATCTTAATTATCTAAGACTAACGTGTAGGGAACACTATAAACTTAGTTATATTTCAATATTAACAGTAATACATTAACTTCAATTCGTCTGAAATGTACAATCTCAATTCAACGAAAAATTAATTTCTGGATACTCATTTTTACATTTAGTTTGAATAACCTAATATTGCAAGTCATATTTTTAAAACAAGAAACAATTATATATGCTGGTTTAAAACCAATATTACATAGGCCGGCTATATCGTAATCAATATTCGTTGTTACTCTTCTGATTAGTTTCAAACTAATATTGAAATAACTAGTAGCTTTACTTTGCTATCGTTATCCTTATACGGAAAAGGTGGATAAAACACGGGTTAAACTAAAAATATTTACTTGTTTATATAGTCGGCGTAGCATACGATAAGCTCATTATGAATAAAGCATAGATGCAGCAATATAAAAAAAATTGCTACATACACTACTTATTTTATGTAATATTTTAGTTCCCTCTTTATCGAAGAGCGAGTCACGCCATAGTATGAAAATGATTAGTTCTGGTCGTCGTTCTCTTTATTACCTAATTAACTTTACTTCTTCACAAACGCATACGCACACAAACAAACAGTCACATACATGTATGCCATTTTCATATGTTTCATAATATTTTGTTTTGAGACACGTCTTTTCTATTTACTCTGAATAATATAATGGAATATGAGTTTTTGTTTGTTTCTTTTAAAAACTCGGGAATAGCCACACAAGTGCTGTCTGTGCATAGCTACCAATATTTGATAGTTCATAGGCAAAGAAAAAGACAGCTTAGCCAGTAAGAAGCGGTCACAACCAACTCCTGGGTGCTCTAATCAAGAAGTGGAGTTTAACAGATACTGTTGTAGCTCACCCAACGCTCCCAAGTGAGAAGGGTTTACCCGGTTTTATCCGGGGTGCGGATCACGGATGCAGATTTAAATAACGTATAGATAACATTAGATTATTAAAAGATAATATATGTATATATACAGATAGGTATGTGTGTGTCTGTGTATATTTATATGTGTTGCTGATTCATTTTACCCAATTCTTATATGCTCGGTCTTTCTGAGGTCATTGCTTGTAATGGTAATATGAAACAAGCGTTTCTTAGACTGGTCATACCAGTAGTGGTATTATATAAAACAAACGTTTCTAAGACTAGTCACAGCTATAGTGGTATTATATAAAACCATATTTTCTAAGACTGGTCATAGCTATAGTGGTATTATATAAAACAAACAAGACTGGTAATACCTATAGTGGTATTATATGAAAGAAACGTTCCTTAGACTGTTCACAGTTGTAGTGGTACCATATAAAACAAACGTATCTACGACTGGCCACAGCTGTAGTGGTATCATATAAAACAAACGTTTCTAAGGCTGGTTACAGCTATAGTGGTATTATATAAAACAAACGTTTCTAAGACTGATCACAGCTGTAGTGGTATCATATAAAATAAACGTTTCTGGGACTTGTCATAGCTGCAGTGGTATTATATAAAACAGTATTTTTTTAAGAATGGTCACAGCTGTAGTGGTATTATATAAAACAAACGTTTCTAAGACTAGTCATAACTGTAGTTGCCTTATATGAAACAAACGTTTCTAAAACTAGTCACAACTGTAGTGGCCTTATATGAAACAAACGTTTCTAAGACTGGACAAAATCAACAGGATGTGACAGTAAAACCTCGAGAAACATACTTGCGGTAAGACATAAGTTTATAAAATTACTTTCTGAATTGGTTCCTTGTTTCGATTGATGGTGCTTGCATAGAAATAAAGAATGCACTAATGTAGCTTAGTTTACAGTTTACGCTATCTTATGCGTTTATAATCAAGTATAACCTTATCCAACATAAAATTGTGAATTTAAATGAGTTGAAAATGGAAACAAAATCAGTTGCTTCTCTAGAACGCTTTTTTATTTTACACAGTGTTATTGAAATAATTCTATAAAACGATAATTCAGTTTCTAACAATCAGTTCTGATTTCCACGCTGTTCTTTTAAAAAATGTCCATTGATATTCAAAATGTGATAAAAGAAAAGACAAAGCTAATAATACATGATTTCATTTCTTATTCATTCATATTCTTACTAAATTGAGTCATATTTAGATTATCAAAATTTGTCTAATAAAAATAAGTATTAGATGTGATTTGCTCTTTCATTCGCTTTACTAAGATAAATAATATCAGTTTGTTTGTTTCTGAATTTCGTGCAAGCTACTCAATGGCTATCTGCGCTAGCCGTTCCTAATTTAGCAGTGTAAGACAGCTAGTCATCACCACCCACCGCCAACTCTTGGGCTATTTTTTTACCAACGAGTAATGGGATTGACCTAACATTATAACGCCTCTACGGCTGAAAGGGCTAGCATATTTAGTGGGACGAGGATTCGATCCCTCGACCTTCACATTACAAGGTGAGTGCCTTAATCACCTGGCTACGGCAGGCGATAATATTAGTACTTAATTACTAGTATAAATGTTCCTATAGTCCATGTCACCACGTACGGTCGCGATATTTAGAATAGTCTGGAAACTTAGTTTTCATTGTAAATAGCTCAGTTGTAAGCTTGTCATTTCCAAAGCGCACCACCCCTCTCTACGTGCTTTACAACGTTTTTTGTGTGTCCGTTTTAATAGCCTGATTGGTACTGTGTCTAGTGACGTTAACGATGTGGAATTACAGGAGTACCTGTTTCATTTTTCGAGTTACTTTAGTTATGCTACTATTCAGTAGATATAACGTGGAAATAACTTCTGTGCCTGAGTCTTGTGTCGCTTTCTTAGCCGGAGTTCTTTTTGATTATGTTCTATACCGTTGCTTGGGGGCTCCTGGAAGGCTTTCATCACTGAAACTTGTATTTGTTGTTTTTCACCTGTTACAATACTCCTCAACGTGGTTATCACAACTACAAATTATTTCAGTAACTTATTGTACGATCCTGATGCCCTGAGTTCGTCCATATTTATTTGTTTCCCAATGCCATTGAACCTAAGGAATATCTCTAACTTGTAAAATATAAATCCCTGATCTGAATACATCTTTATAGCCTAAATGTATGAATATTTTACATTGTAAATTACTGTCACTTACACCTCTCCAAATGGTAAGTATCAATCTACTACAAAACGCAAAACAATGTTGAAACATAACCCCGGTATCTCTTGTTCTATCACGACTATATACGGACTGTGGTTGCTACATGAATAGCTGATTTGCATATTCAAAAAGGTTTTAATATTACTTAATCAATCCTTTGTATCGTTTTAGGAGTTCATTATCCCCCTTTTAATTATATTTCAACTGAAGTAATCAAGAATATTAAACACGAATAAATATGCCTTGATAGTCTTGGACGCATAAAATAACTGTACTAAACATCACATTAGTCAAAAGATTTTATTATGTGTACTCTAGCAGAAACTTTTATGAGATTTTGTACGCCTACGTAATATTTATTTGTCGTAGTTATGTTTCTTACTTTGCTACTACAAGTACAAACTTAAAGATAAGTAACTTGTAGTAGAAATTTTATAAATGTTTCAAGTTTCTTTTTACACCCTCTTTGGATATCTGATCTGTTGCCCTTGTAAAAGAAAAATATTCTTATGCGGAAGCTAATATCAAATGCACCTTGAAAGAGAAAAAATATATATATATACTATTTTATCCATCTCTCTAAACACTGTTTGAACGTTCTTTAACTCCAATCCCTCTTTGAGATCTTGTTTACATATCATGTTTTAATAGTCACCACAAAAGTAAAGAGTATTATACATAAGCTTTATAACTCAAAATATAAGGTCGAAACATTTTGGAAACAAAACATTTCGCATGCAAAACGCAATTTTCGAAACAAAAGTTCATGGTAATTTGTAAAACCTCACCACAACTATCTGCAGATGTATATTTTTACTTTATGAAGGCCACAGAAAATGCGTGAAAGCTAGTTTCTACCTATTCACTCACCTGATGATACGAATAAGTTTCCTAATCTAAAAGTAATTTACAGCATTCCGTTTACTGATCCGCATTAGTGGTCATACATTTTAAGAGTTTTACAAATTACTGTAAAAGGACTGAAGACATTGTTTTACTTCAATTGCGTTTATTTTACTTCATATAACACATAACAATTAAGTAATGTAAAACGTATGATAATAGAATATTAAAAAAATAAAAGCCATAAAACACGAGTACACCAACATTTGTTGACATCAACAAGGTGCGGTTATGTGTGACATGAGTTCTAATTTATTATTAACATTATTTTTATTTTTATAGTATATTGTAAATACTAAAGAATATATGCAAAAAATAATTTTTAATATCCAAACTGTTTGCTGTAAATCGTTAACACTTATGCTTATAGTGATGCATTATACAGACCGACATGGGCAAGTGGTTAGGTCGCTCGCCTCGTAACCTGAGAGTCGCGGGTTCAAATCCACGTCACACCAAACATGCTCACTCTTTCAGCCGTGGGAGAGTTATAATGTGACGGTCAATCCCACTATTCTTTGAAAAAAGAGTGATCCAAAAGTTGGATGTGGGTGGTGATGACTAGCTGCTTTTCCTCTAGTCTTACACTGCTAAATTAGGGACGACTTGCGCAGATAGATCTCGTGTAGCTTTGCGCGAAATTCAAAAACCAAACCAAACCATGATATCTTCTAACTAAGAAATATTTAAGCTTAGCCAGTAATTGGTGCACAGTCATTTGAGTAACTAATAAATGAAGAATTGAATAATTAGTTAATTAGCTAAGAGAAAGATTTGCAAAGTCACGTGAGCTTTTACTTGCAAAAAAAAAAAAAACACTGACAGAGAGAAAGTACGAGAGAGGAAAAAAGTAACACCTAGTCTCGCGTTTTTCGTCTAAGTGACTAAGTCAGCTAACCGAATTCTAAAGAATGTTTATTAAAGACGAGGTCCTGCAGAATAGTGTGCAATATGTTACAAGATTGCTACTGTTAAGTGAGATAAGGTGAACTTGTAAAAAATTGCGAAATTTTAAAAGTTATTTACTGTGAAAGTTACCATGTCGTACTTTGTCTGCTAAGAATAACTCGGCGATTGAGAATGTCATAATCTGGTTGACTTCGCCATTGTATAATGTGATTTTTTTTAATCAATTTAAAATAACGATTCAACCAATTCGCACAACAATTATTTTCCAAACACTCTTTATATCAAATCCTATTTAATTTGCATACAGTTTAATTTAGATGAAAGATATAAGATAACTTTTTGTACAAGTAAATGAAATGTAAATACGTTTTCAATGCAAGTCATAGTTTGAAGATAGTTCTTAAAATTAACATGTTACCTTAAACATTTCTTACTTTACTTAGACTAAAGAGATCTTAAAAAAATTTAGTTTCACAGTTTATTATTCAGTTAACTTGTAAGTTATGTATTTATATATTAATCAAGTTGTCCAGTGAAGTTTATAATCAGTATTTTTAGTATTTCAGACACTAAGAATATTAAATTATAATGTTTTGTATCTTAAAATTAAGACCTCCTTTTCTCTGGGTGCAGCCAATAAGATGAACCAAGACAAGCAATTACGGTAATTTCATATTTTAATACAGGAAAATAGTATTAATGAGAATCGATCTCATTATGACCAAGTATTGTGTTCATAGGGCATGAATTATATGCCCCAAATTAAAAACAAATTGAAATTAAAAAACAACTCACGAATTAATAATACAAATTTTATATAATATTTGATGAGTTCAAGTATTTTCAACACCCATTTTTTTAATTTTTTAATGGTGAGATACGCTTGTGATAAAACATACATCAAGAAAACTAATATAAAAATATGTGAAGTGTGAACAGTTTTAAAACAAACACACTGTTTTTTGTCAATAAACTGGTTTTCACCTGACTTACACCACAGTGATAGTGCTGGTGAGATTTAATAACATTTTGATTCCTTTCAAAATAATTTATTTTACTACTGTTTCAATCAGTACGTTTGTGTTAGTGTATTGTAATTGTGCACAGTTTAACCAATATTAAAACTTGCTGCTGACTAGATACTAAAATCATTTTTTTAAATCACGACATAAGTACAAGTTCCAATTATTACAAGAATGGTATGATTATAACAATCGGCAATACCAAGTTGCATTACAAAATCGAGCTATTCTGTAGTTTTAGTCAAATAAAATACAAATATCATAACATAAATAAAAGACCAATTATGTTGCTTCATAGTAACTGATGTTTTTAATTCCTTGTATTTATTCAATTAGATAAATTATTTCACTTATGGAAATACACACAGAGGGAGAGGCACACAGTAGTTTCTTTTGTTTTGTTTTGAATTACGCGCAAAGCTACACAGGGGCTATCTGCACTAGCTGTCCCTAATTGAACAGTGCCAGACTAGAGGGAAGGCAGCTAGTAATCACCACCCATCGCCAGCTCTTGACCTACTTTTTTACCAACGAATAGTGGGATTAACCGTCACATTATAACGCCCCACGGCTGAAAGGACAAGCATGTTTGGTGCAACCGGGATTCGAACCTGCGACTCTCAGGTTACAAGTCGAACGCCTTAACCCACCTGGCCATGCCGGGCCTTCTTGGATTGATAACTCATTTTTATCACTATAAGTAAATCTATGTCATTGAAACAGAGCATTTGGAAATTAAATAAACAATAACAAGTTTATTCTTTGGCGGAAGGACTTGGCATGTCGTGTTATATTTGTGTATGATATTTCACAGTTAGCAACATGACATAAAATTAAATCTTTTAACAATGTAATTTATTTTTTGGCAGGCAAAACTATTGTCCACCTGAAACTCTTGAAAGGTATAAACGTTGTTGTACTTTGATAACATTTTGGTTTGTTAGCATTTGTACTTCTACATTTCATTACATTTATTCAACATTTCTAGTTTCATACAATATCAGAAGATTTAATAGATTAATTCAACTTTGTCCATGTTAGTTTTTCATGAAAGGAAATCACGTATTCTCAACATTAAAACGTGGCAACTTATGAAACATGTAGCAAGTACGTTAGTTAATTTATATTTAAATGTGCACTAATGGTCATGCTAAATACATTATGGAGCTAGACATAAATTAATAAATTCCTTCTTTTACAAAATGGGTAGTTTGACTTAGCACTGCAGTGGCTCAGTGATATGTGTCAATGCTTATAATGCTAAATTTTTAGTTCGATTTCGATGCAGAGCAAACACATATAGCCCAACATGCAGCTTTGTGCTTTATAGTAAACGAATTTATCAAAGAACAGATTTTGTCTTGCAGCCAAATTTTATGAAAAAATTTAAAATAAAAATCATCTATAAATAATTCGTGTTTTTCTCCAGGTATTACATAAGAAGGCCCGGCATGGCCAGGTGGGTTAAGGCGTTTATCTCGTAATCTTAGGGTCGCGGGTTCGAGTCCCCGTCGCACCAAACATGCTCGCCCTTTCAGCCGTGGGGGCGTTATAATGTTACGGTCAACCCAACTATTCGTTAGTAAAAGAGTAGCTCAAGAGTTGGCGGTGGGTGGTGATGGGTGATGACCTGCTGCCTTCTCTCTAGTCTTACACTACTAAATTAGGGACGACTAGCGCAAATAGCCCTCGAGTAGCTTTACGCGAAGTTCACAAACAAACAATTACATAAAAAACTTTGGTAATTTTAAAATAAAGACCTGTGTGGATACATAAGTTCCAGTTATAAAAATATTGAAAATAGTCCCCCAGAAAAATAAAATAAAATGAGAGATATATTATCTTTTAAATTCTGGAGCCTAATACATTTCTTGAGCTTGAGGAACCTGCCATGTTACACATGAATGCATTCGTTTTGTACTAGCTCTTAACATGTAGTTTTAATGAGGCGCCACCATATTAACTGCCTATTTCCATATGGAATAAATATAATTAAATTTTGTTTACATGTATCTAGATCAATAATCCAAGCAATTAATGTACGTTTTAACTTAACCACCCGAAAATTTGTAAATATAACACAGAGCATTTTTCTGTCTGTAAATTAGCTTTTTAATTAGCCATTTTCGTTAGCTTTTGAAAAGAGCGGAAAGAATGTAACTGTTTTGAGTGGTATATTGATCATTGAAAACAATCCACAAACTACTAGTTTGTATATTTTGATCCTAGCCAACCATTAACAAAGAAATTGACAGGTCTGAGTCACGTGCCCCACTGGCGCCAGAAGTAATAAGATAAGTGGCCACAAGGGACATTAAACCCTTTTAATTTTTCCGTATATATCACTTGGGCGGTGGCTAAAAGTAAGCACAGTATGATGTCATTGTCAGTTAAACATGATGACAAAGCAAGTATTAATGTTTTGTTTAGGGCCAGGGAATAATGGATTCCCCGTGAAAAGCGGCTTCCGTTGAATCTGGTGCTATGAATTATAAATAAAGTGGTGAATCAGTCGATTCTGAGACGCATTGTCTACCTGGAAAATAATTAAGAAAAAGGGAGTGACTCTATCATTTCTGTTTGTTGTGTTTTTGGATAACGTGGCACAGGTGTGATTTCAAAGTAATAATTTCATTTTCTCTATGAAAAACAAGACCATTTTCCTTTTTAAAATATACTTATTATGAGAAGTAATAATATAAGTGTTTCTGATATGATGGTGTACATAATAAAACAACTAAAAACTTTTCACGATTTTGTTGGCGCCTCACCTCATATCTGAAACTCTATTTTCATGTTCTGCTCAGAGTGTTTAGATAACACAGGTGGATAGCGTATGTGACATAAAATAAATTTAAATAAGGAGAGATGGTGATGAACGACCCTGAAACATTGTTTTCATCTTCTCAGAGCGATTGGAAAGTACAATAAAAAGTACTTATGATCTTAAATAAGTGTGTGTAAATTGGAGAATAACTAAAGATCAACTCCCAAACCATCTTATGGTAGATAAAAATTCAAATTCTAGCTTGCTGGTTTTAGTGTTTTTAGATCAGTGTATCTATAGTTTTTAAAAATATATTATATTACTTGATATCTCAGAGTTGTATTGGGGCATTTTATGGCTATTTAACTTTTTTTTACTAATAATGAAAGAAACCGATCATGGACTGAGTTTGAAAAATGGTATAGTGATTATTCTAATTACTTGAACAAGGAATGTTTAATACAAATACAATATTCCATAATTTTCTAATAAACTAAATTATCTACCTTTAACTTCTAAATTTCATTCACACATAAATTATTTTAACGGTTAAACCTGCTCTTTGTAGGACAAGGATCGATTTTAATTAACTTAATAGACTAGTTATGTTAGCTCCAGTTTGAGTGGTGAGCAACATTACATTAATAGGAATACTTGCTTTGTACTTAAATAAAAATTTGCTTAAGCAATTATTTACCCTTTTGAAAATGAGAAAAAACAAATATTTTATCAACTTTCTCACTTCTTTTAATACTTACATAATTCAGTGTAAGATAAAATTGTCACAGTTGTTACACAAATCAATCAAAATCTTGAAACGATTCAAACAAATAACTGATAATATCGGACTTAAGTATCCCCGTCAAGTGTTTCACTTTCTATCTTAACTTTGCATTACACTGCAAGTTATCCCAACACGCAATAGCAGTTTATTCGTGAAATATATTTTTTTTTATTATTCATCACTTTATAATAATAACAATGTAACCACAGAAGTAGAAAATTATACGTCAGTAAGTACAAGAAGTAAAATGTAAGAAAACACTTGTTCTCATACAAAGAAACTTATTTTATTCATAGAACCTTAACTTATACTTTATACTTTAGTAACCACTGTAACTTTTATTATTTTATAACGTTTTAGTTTAATACGTAGTTACATTCCTGTGACAAGTTCTGTTCCCTAGATAATGAATAGTGAATCTAAATCCAAAATGTGAAGTTACTGTTTGAATTATTAATAGATTATGCCTAAAATTCGGTTGATTGTAAAAGAAATATCAAAACATTTTATACATTAATTGATAGATATAAGTTTTTACATCCGAAAACCAAAATATAATACGATAAAATTACATTGAATTATCAATTGGATACATTTGGTGTTAATTTTGTCTTCGGTCATTAACTTTCACTTGCGTTCATGTCGTAAGTTTTATGATCTAACCCTTATTTGTTCTCAAGTTATCACATGGGAAACGAAACAAGTAAAAGATAGGGAACATTTTTTTCCCTACGCTTCAAATATCATTACTACCTACTACCACATGTGAAAAAGTGGCGGGAAAAGCTCTGAGACATGCGTGATAAGATAAAGCGGTCCGTGGTGCTAAGCAGAATGAACTGTAGAGTTTTTTTGTTTTTTTTTAAGTACGTTTAAGAGTTGTTAAAGTTGTTAAACGTAAGACACAAGGACAATTTCCGTCTTTCGGCACATCCTTGTAAGGCTGTTGGCCAAAGAAAACAAATGCTGTAAAGCTTTGAAATATTATAAGAATCCACGCAACTGATTTAATGTTTAACACATTCTTTACTAAATGTTAAAGAAAAATATGGAAGAACAGTTGGTTCTTCATTGCAATAACAAATAAATAACCGTAGCATAGTATATGTTATCAAATATGTCTATTCGATTAGATAAATGTTGGAAAGTACTCAACTACTTACTGGACCACCTGTTGTCACCAAAATTAAGTCCCACAACGAAGTAGTTTTTAAAAATGTTGTTGTAAGATAGTTTGATGTAAAAGTAACAACTCGAACATTATCCATTACATCTCTTTTAAAATCACTCTTTTGTGAGTGCGATTATAAATTCATTTATAATGTCACAATAAAACTTACAGAACAAAAAAATAATTTTTCGTTAGTGATTTTAAGCAGTTTAATTGTCAGCAATATTTTAAGTTCGTCACAATTTATATAATGCTTTTCACAATTTATTCATACTTACTTAATTGTCAAACATAATAGAAAAGTCAATATTCACTGTAAAGATGCTATAGTTTAAATGGTTTGGATCAAACCTTCGGTCTGGTCTCTTTACTGTAGCCTAAACTTTTTTTCCAAATAATTTTAAATGAAATGTAACATAAGCTTAAAGCTAGAGAATCCGTTTACAGTTATATCTGTTTTCTACCACATTCATATTATATTCACACTAAGTTATCAGCTATTTTCAACGTGGTTATACAGACGATTTTTGCTGATCTGCAAATGTTACGAACAAATCATGAAAAGTGTTTAGTCACATATCAGATGTTATAAAACTTAGCAATCAAAACGTTGATACTTTAAATAATAAATAACGTAGAATTTTAAACTTAACAACTATTTTAATTACTTCCATGAAATAACGCAAATTCCTTGCAAATCTTATTTCATTTAATTTGTAAATATCTATCATAATATCAATTTTAAATTATCATCAATCGAATAATAGTAAAGTTTTAGTCTTTTTGTCATCTCTCATTACTCTGTACCTTCTCTTCACGAGGGATTTTTCATAAGTTAGAATTAATGTTTCGTGTATTTAAGAAAGAAAAGTTAAAATCAGAAAATATTGGAAAATTTTCGTTAACTTGAGAACAAACGCACCGTTAAATGTAAATAAAACAATAATAGGAATATCGGTTCTCGTACTTCATACACTTTAATCAAGATTATATACTTCAATAATGCCATCTGTCATAGCTAACGGTACATATAATAACAACTACTATCGTGATCAAAAATTCATCTTCAGAAGAATTAAAAAGTTTATTCGATTTGAAAACAATGAGATAAGCATAAATTCAAAACCATAAACACACTGTATTGTCAAAACCCTAATGTTGAAAATGGAAGTCTTATATTTGCTTAAAATGCATTCTATCTGAAAAGATTTTCCAAAAGAAAAGTGGGTTGAAATTTCAAAAAAAGATAACGAAATATTTGATGCGACAGAAAAGGAAAAGTGGAAACTGAAAAGGTCAAAGGTAAAGTTAAAAAGATGTTTATAAATTTTCAAGTATTTGATGTAATTATAGAAATAAAAATCATATTGAGTTTTCAAGTAACTGATGTACCTGCTAAGCTCAACCGAATTTTTTTGTCTCAAAAGGCAACGAAAGAAAATCATCTACTGTTTGAAACTGGCTCGATATAGAAATAAAGAAATCCAAGCATTTTAGGTCCGACTGGACTCTCAGCTGACCACTTGAGTTACATTGATTTTATTGATAACAGACTACCTGTGGCGATATTAATCCTGTTATGAAAATAAAATAAAATCATAAAAATGACGTATGAGAAATACGTTTGTTTGTTTTCGAAATTCGTGCAAAGCTACACTAGGGCTATCTGCGCTAGCCGTCCCTAACTTAGCAGTGTAAGACTAGAGTGAAGGCAGCTAGTCATCAACAACCACCGCCAACTCTTAAGCTGTTCCTTTACCAACGAATAGTGGGACTAATCATAATATTATAACGCCCCCGCGGCTGAAAAGGCGAGCATATCTGGTGTGACGGGAATTTGAACGCGCAACTCTCAGATTACGAATCGAGTGCCTTAACTACCTGGCCATGCCAAGCCAGAGAGAAAAATGTACCTTTCTATATTGCAATACCAAATTAAATGTATTAGCCAAGTTATGAGATAATGACAATAAACAAAATATTTATGAATTATGATGAATAACCATTCTTACAAACTGTGAAACAGTTTAAGTATATGCATTTTTGTGTTAATAACAAAGCAGGGATATTAGAGACAAGTTAAGTATCTTTGTATCTCAAGAACGTATTTTGTTAAATTGGTAATTCTATCAAACTGTGGGGAAGTTAATGGAATAATTAAATAAAAGAAATCAGTGCAGCACATTTGGTAAAAAATGTTGTTAGAGAAATTAGTTTTGAAATCTTAGTTTCAGATCGGTTTTAAAATCACTCGTGTCACGATAGTTATAGGATATTTATATCTTGCTAGTACTATTTTTGTAACCAAAAGAAGAACCAGAGCCCAAAAACATTGCAGTTTTTGTATCTCAGCAAATTCCAACTCAGAGACCTGGGAAAGCTACAAGCAGACCCAGTGACATATGAGACAAAGATGTAGCTGAAAACCAGTTTGGAAGCCACCTGGCACCACAACAAAAAAATTTTTGGTATGTTATAAAAACAAATTTCTGTCCTAAAAGTTAATCAATTTAAGCGACAATATAATTAGTTGAAAAATCTTTGAAATATTTTGTCATTCTAATTTATGCTCCCATGAGTACAGGAGCCCGGCGTGGCCAGGTGGTTAAGGGGCTCGACTCGTAATATGAGGGTCGAGGGTTCGAATCCCGGTTACACCAAACATACTCGCCTTATCAGCCGTGGAGGGCGTTATAATGGGATTTATAGTCGCATTATTATGTTACAGTCAATCCCATTATTCTTTGGTAAAAGAGTAGCCCCAGACTTAACGGTGGGTGGTGATGGCTAGCTGCCTTCCCTCTGGTCTAACACTACCAAATAAGGAACGGCTACTGCAATAGCCCTCGTGTAGCTTTGCACGAAATTCAAAAACAAACAAATCAGTAGCACAGAGGTATGTTTGTGGACTTGCAAATCTAGAAACTGGTTTTCGATAACTGTGGTGGGTAAATGACAGATAGCCCGTCGTATAGCTTTGTACTTAACTACAAACAAACATGTGCTAATATACTGATATAATTACAATACTGAAATGAATTTAATGTAATGCACTATACTACACAAATATTATAAAAAAAAGCATGGACAAAATTTAAAGAAAGTCCCCGGACAACTTCTATTTTTTGTCAAAAACAGTTTCGAGTATGATTTTCTTATTGTTTGTATTGGTTGCAGAATGATTTAGTGTGTCTTACTATGACATTACATATCCCTTGGGATTAAAAAGTCTCAGAGGAGATTCTGACGAATGAATAAAGAGCAGCGCTGAAACCGTTGAAATTCAAAGCGAAGCTCTGTTTGGAGCGATGATAAGGTTTATTTTAAAAAATTCCGTTTGCATTCACTTGGAGAGACAGGGACTGTGTAAACATTTCTTTGTAATTTATATGCAAAAACGGCTCGTTTGGGTTGAGAAAATATTTTACATAGAAGAGCGAACAACGTTTCGACCTTCTTCGGTCATCGTCAGGTTCACAAAGAAAGAGGTAACGGACCGGAAGCTGACCACATGTTTGAAAGGGGTTGTGTAACTGTGTGTCGAAATGTAGAGGGCGGTATTAGATGTTTGAATATATAATTTTATTTATTTTATTATATTAATATAGGTATAAAGGCGTTCCTTCATATTGGTTTATTTTCGGTTTAAGTTGTTGTATAAGTAAGGCTTCTTTAATTTTGCGTTTGTTTATGTTTGTTTCTTTATTTAGTATTTGACTGTTTTCTATGGTTATGTTGTGTTTATTTGACTTGCAGTGTTCGAAAACGTGTGAAGGTGACTTTTTATGTTCTTTGAATCTGGTTTCCATTTTTCTACTTGTTTCTCCAATATAGAAGTCGTGGCAGTTATCACATTGTATTTTATAAATAATGTTGGTGTGGTGTTTGTCAGTGTAGTTTTTACATAATATAGACCTCAGTTTTGTGCCTGGTTTTTGAATAAATTTGGTATTACCTGGAATGTCATATTTTGTTACTAATTTTTGCTAAATGTTGGTTATTTGTTTGCTGATGTCAGGAATATATGGTATACAGCAGTATATGGTTTCGTGGTTTTTTGATTCGTGAGCTGTATTTACTTTAGTTGGTTGATTTTGCTTTCTGTCTAGGTGTGTGCGTATAATGTTTTCTACGGTTTGTGGAGGAAACTTATTGATGTTGATGAAGTATTGTTTTATTTTGTCTAATTCATCGTTAATTTTATCTGGTGAGCAAAGTTTTATGGCTGTGTTTATTTGGTTTCTTAGTATGTTGAGTTTTTGTTTTGTTTCATGTGCTGAGTCCCAATGAATGTATAGTCCAGAATGGGTGATTTTTCGGTGGATTTCTGTTTTGAATTGTGTGTCAGTTCTTGTAATTTTGAGGTTAAGAAATGATATTTGATTGCTTTCTTCCTGTTCCTAAAGTAGTTTGTTTTAGTTTTGATTTAAGTTTCGATACTTAGTTCAACATGAATATTTACTGAGATATTGTTTACTTATGGAGCAGCAGTAGTTTTATAAACCTGCAACACTAAAATCCAAGGTTTAATTCCTCGTAGGGGACAGAGGCCAAATAACATATTTGTTGTTTGGGGTTAAACAAACAATCTCAAATCTCTTTTGTAGAGTCCATTAAAATAATTTACTACATTATCTTATTTAAATGTAAAGTTGTATAACCCTCTTTTGCTTAGCGAAGAAATCAAACTCCACATTATATCGCTAAAATACCTCAAATTTACCGATGAGCCATTGGCAGAAAACTTTTAGACATAAACTATTAAAATATTATAGATAGTACTTTTAAGCCCTAATATGTGCTATTTTTATAGATACATTCCCAAAATATTTTTTTTTTACAAGCCGAGTAATGAGGGAGCTCGGTTGTGCTGACCATTGTAATCGATACTATGATTTTATTTTTTATAAGATCTCAAGCTTACCCAAGGTTGAAAGAGTCTGTTTTTTCACTTCAAAACAAATAGAATTCGCTGGGAACTCTGATGTTCTAAGTCGTTTTATAACATTAACATAATTACGCATTAGAGTACTATTATAAAATTTCTTACCCAATGCATCACATTACAGTTTAAGTAACAGAACATTTTCAATCACGAAAATGTTATTAGCAGTAAAACAAAGAGCAAAATATGCATAATCCACATAATTCCGAAATCAAATTTAAATACAGATTAAGCAACTCAATTAATTGTCTTTCCTTTATCTAAAATTGCAACTTTGTCGAAAGGTGGAGTAATGCTATTTTCAGTAATTTTAATGAATGTAATCACACATTTATTGACATTCTATGTAACTTATTCAAGTAGACACTTACCCATGCTTTTAATGTGTTCATAATATAAATATTCGAAAATAATTTCTGCTCCTTACAATATAATACGCACAACTATTTTATAAGTTAAATGATATACCACTTTTTAAAAATTTTAAGATATTTAGTTGTTGTTCTCAAGCACAAAACTACAAAGTAAGCAGCTGTCTATACTTTGTCCACCTCGGTTACGAAACTCAACTTACGTCGTCGTAATTCTGTACTCTTACCGCTAAGTCAGTAGGGATGGTAAATTATCTATTGTATAATATATTTTCCTATGTAAACAGAAACTATTTTCGCTTCTCTTAACAGGTTAATAGTAATATTTTAGTACGCGTAAGAACATATGAGGAAAAATAAATAAAACTTAACAATGTGTTGACCACACAATAAATACCATATCTAGTGCCTACGAAGCCTTTGGTCAAATACCAGTGCTTATCAGTGCGGCTGGGACACGACAGAAAGAGTAGCGGTTAGTTAAATCGTCATTTCATCATTATTTCCAACCCGACGGCTGATGGACATTAAAGGGTTACACTCTCTCTGTAGCTATGAGAAAATGTCAGTAATAAACAGCTGCATATACAATGGCTGAGTAGGAGAAACAGATGATGAAAAGAGTTCCTCACGATGGAATATATAAAGGAGAGTGAACATACAGTGAAAATTTAATGTAGCTGCAACATGCTAAAGATGTAAACAACCACGTCATGAGAGGATAAATATGAAGTAATATCTCTTCCGTGAGGGCATTGTTATGCCCTAGAACTTCCTCTGGAGGATTATTTTATTTTAAATTTTGCGAAAAGCTACACGAAGGATACCCGCGGTAATTCTACCTCATTTAACATAGAAAGACCAGACGGAAGACAGCTAGTCATCAACGACCATCGATCGTCATCTCTTGGACTAATCTTTTATCAACGAATAGTAGGATTAAGCGAAACTTTATAATGTCCCACAGCTGAAAGGGCGAGCACTTTTGGCACGACGGGATTCGAACCCGACACCCTCAAACATTCGGTGCCGATCACCCTAACCATATGACTGTACTGAGCCAATCAAATAAGCAGAAGCAAACTCTCAAATAATAAATTTCTTTAAAAATTGCTAATATTTCTATTTATAAAACTATGTGAGCTCTTAAAGTACTTTTTATTTAAGTTTCGATAGTTAACAGTGACTAAAAAAAGTAATTATATATGTGTGTGCTCCTAACCACCGTGCTTCTCTGGAAGACATATGAGGTACAAATTGATAAGATGTAACAAGAGGTATGACCTTTCTTTAGTGGTAGTTGTTTATGTATGAATTAGATTAAGTTGATAAACAATAATTATTTACATTTATGTTTAAGTTATTACTCGTCTGAATTAGGTTTATTCTTTTTATCAACATAAAATCGTTTATTATTAATATAAGAGAATGAGTTAACATTCCCTTATAGCTGTTCAATAGAAATTAATTCACAATTGCCCTCTGATAGATCAGTGATAGACTTGATAGTGCATAACGTTAAAAATTAGGGTTAAATGTCTCCGGTTAACAAAGCTTCTTCTTTAAATATGCAAAACAAACAAATCACTCACACTTTTTATTGCACATGCTAATCATTAAAACAAATTAATTCTGAATTAAAAGAAAGATATGAAAACAGCATCATAAGTAAAAGAAATCGACAGGACCATTTATAATCCAATTGCAATTAAATAGTGAAGAACAAAATTAGTCCTGCAGCTCAGACACTTACAACGCCAAAATACTGGGTTCAATTCACTGCAGTGCACATAGTAGATGACCCAATGTAGTTTTGTACTAAACAAAACAATTCGTTATCGTAGTTAAGGGAGTTATATGTTACGAATTTTATGAAAAAGTTGGTATTATACACGCCCTCTAGTGGTAGCTATAACGCTAGAAACCATGTTTCGATACTCGTGATGATCAGAGCACAGATAGCCTATCGTGTAACTTTGTGGTTAACTTCAACAAACAAACAATGTAGTATAGTATAGACTTATTTTAGAACTCGAATTCGGTTAATAGTTCTTTCTTAAAGTAAAATTCAATTAAGTTAAACAATATTATAATTATTCAACTTATAATATATATAACTATTTAAATAAATAAAAAATACGCTTTTAACTTCATTTCTCATTAATTTATGAATCACCCAAAATATACCTCGGACAATCTGATACCATTGATTTGTGCCTGAGTTAACTTACAAATAGCGACATCCAGTGTCAATTACAATTACCTTATAAATGAAATTATAAGCAAAATAATCAGCCAACATAAACTTTGAAAATAAGTTAAAGTAAATCTTTGTTTGTTTTAGCTAATAAAAGCAAAATAATAACCTTTTCTCCTGTTAAACGTTTTTATGCAAAATAATAATTTGCAGATTTATCAAAACACATGATTGCTAGCAGCTGCCAACGGTTAATAGAGAGTGAGTAATGTCATGATTAAACATCTAGTCATCTAGCAGTAATATATGAAACTGTGCGCAGCACATCGACCCGCGCTGATTCATAGTAAGGCGAGGCCTATTTAGTTCGCGTTTAGCTGTGAATTGAAGGTATCAGGTTTGATCCAGTGACATGTTGCTGATCGTGGGCAGCTGATGGTGGGTGCGTTATGAAAGTGACAGAAATCCCTTAACTTGTTGATTGTAGTCCAGAGACGCTGCTAGGTACTTAAAAATTCAGGGCTTGGGACCTGAGACGCTAAAGTCAAGGTGTTTGTGAGGTTGGAAATGCCAAATCACTGCTTCAAGTGACTTTTACGCCAAAACAACAAATATTTTAATATGTCTATTGTATTTTATCTTGCAGTGTTGTGTTTGTCTTCCTGACTAAAGGCAACACCAATCCGCATTTCTTTGTAGTGAAAATAGGATACACTCATAATTTTCATAAAAACAGCCTCCTCAATATTTTTATACGCGACTAAAGTGTATGCTTTACGAACTTACAAAAAAATTGAGCTGCACTCTATGTAATATTTTTTGATAAACACGTATTCTGATAAATTACAATAACTTAAAAACTCAGAGAGCACGAAGTGTAAAAAAATATATAACCTTCAAAGTAATAACGTTAGAGCCAAGTTTCAACTGAAAATTAAAATATCATCAAATTAATTAAAAAATTAGATGTGGATTCAATTAAGAAGAAAAACATAGCACTTCTCCGTGTCCTTGCTGAGGGAGAGTATTAAAGAAAACATAAACCTCAATGGCTCAGTGATAACTCAAAAACTCATAAACCTGAAATCAGGGTTTCCATACACTTGGGTAAACAACAAGTAAACAAAACTAACAACCTTGCTTCTTTTATAGATCGAATGAAAATTAAGTAATAATTAAAATGGCACTGTAGATCACGAAACTATGAAAAATATGATTATTAACTTCAAACATAATCTGGTAGATATTTTGTTTCTAATCAAGCACAAAACTACATAATGGATTATTTGTGCCCTGCCCACAAAAGGTATCAAAACCCGGTTTCTAGCGTTATAAGTCCGCAGATATACCGCTGTGACACTAGAGGGCTTTCTGGTACGTAGTATTGTAGTAGTTTTTAGTTTTTTTACTACAGTTTTTAGTATTTTTTTGTAATTATAACAAATTACAGACATGTGACATTTGTATATATTCTTGTATAAATTCAAATAAATTAATACATTTTAGCAGCTTTTGATAAGCTGAGTCTTCTAACATGCTATTTCAGGTATAGAATTTGCTATTATTTTTTGAAACTATGAATGAAAAGATGAGTTATTGGCTTATGGTATGAGATGTACCAGACAAAATATATGAAACTAAATACGAGAAAATACGTATGTGAGTAATCATATTAAATTGCTTTTAAACAACTTTAAAGCAGCTTGAGAGTTGATAGAAACTTTCTAATGAATGAATAGCCTGATAAAGAAGCACTAACTTTATAAATGTTGATAGAATACAACAGTTGGTATTTCGATGTTTTATTCCATATTTTTTTACTAACCCAGTTCGACTTCATAAACATTGTTTTCACATCATTTAAAGCTGCATGAGATCGTCGTAACACCGAGTTCGCATGGATGTGTGTAACGTAAGTCCTGTTAAAAAAGAAAACCACGCTTGTAAAATTTAATAAAAAAGTGAAAGGACAACTATACAGCATTGCTTTCAGAGTAAGAAACTATGTGTAGAAAGATGAAGTGTTTTTAAAGGCTATAAAAGCACTTATACAGAATAGTCATATGGAATATATATCATTTTATAATTCAAATCAGTGCCTCTGACACCTCTAGACTATGTAACTAGAGTCTATATAGTCTGTTTGTAGCGATTAATTACTCTAATAAGGCTTAATAAATAAACCAAAAACCCTTTAAAGGACATAAGGCTTATTGAAGTTTTGTTTGTTTTGAATTTCTCGCAAAGCTACTCTAGGGCTATCTGCGCTAGTCGTTTCTAATTAAACAGTGTAAGATTAGAAGGAAGGGAGCTAGTCATCACCACCCACCGCCAACTCTTGGGATACTCTTTTACCAAAGAATAGTTAGATTGGTCGTCACATTATAACTCTCCCACGGCTGAAAGTGCAAACATGTTTGGTGTGACTCGAATTACAAGTCGAGTGCCTTAAACACCTAGCCATGCCGGGCCTCCCATTGAAGTTAACCTCCCATTATCAGGACGTTCCAACATGTTAAAGAACAAACTAATATGTGAAAATCTATGTGTAGTGTTTATTTTAACAAGGACATAATTTTTATTAAAATAAAATACATATTCTTACTCCGATTGATATCTATTTTAAATTACTCTCCATACTTTGAAAAAAATTAATAACTCAAAAATGTATTTCTGATAAGAAAATACTATCTTTACAATATACTATGAGTCCTGAAACTGACTATTAATAGAAAAAAAAAGGATTATATCTTTTTTCCTACACCAAAAGAAGAAAGTTTGATATTTAGCTGACATTTTTATAATATATAATGAACCGACGAACTACAAATAAAGAGTGAGTTCTTCCGTTTACTCTCCACCGTACATCAACAATTAAGTTTAAACTAAATTTATAAAACTTTGCACGAAAAGCAATAACGAGAATTTAAATAATCAAATATAGATAATAATTTTATTTGTAATTCAGTATAGATAGCCCTCGTGCAGCTTTGCAAGTAATTCAAAACAAACAATCTTTGGAATTCTACTCTGGACATGGAAGCTGCCGGGAAAAATTTGGACATCAAGAAAATAAGTTAGAGACCATAAATTAAGCGATAGCTTTACAGTAGCTGAAATGCAAGGTTAATGGAATTTTTAATCGCTTAGAAAAATTAAACTCAATGGAATAGAACAATATACTCTTTGTAATTCAAATTAAAGCCAAAAGTAATTTATTGTAAAGCACATAGATTAATTATTTTCGGTTCTAAATCTCCAAACAAATCAGTTTTGAAAATTTTCTTATGCAATCTTCTAACTCCACCATCACATTCCAATCATAATTTTAAAGAAATATTTGGTTTTACCAGATGTTAATCCTGATGATAAGTCTGGTGATAGTCACCAAACAACCACAAATGTTCAAGGTTATTGCTTAAATAGATGAAGACAATAATTTGGATTTGGTGTATTTGTATTTTAGAAAGTATTTGACGATATTTTTAAGAGTTATCTCTTAAGATGTGTAGGATAGGTTGATTGGATGGAAGAATGTAGAAAGTTGTAATAAATGGTGTTCAGGCAAACTGGAGTAAAGTCACAAGTGAGTACCTCAGGACTCAGTTTAGGACTTTGATCTATTTGATTGACATCAACAACGTAGAGAAAATAATGGTAAATAAATTATGCAGTTTGTTAGTGATATTAAAATTTTGGGTGTTGCTCTCTGTGAGGAGAATGCGGCTGTTTTGTAAGATGATTTGGATTACTTGGTAAATTGGACAAATACATCGTAGATGGCTTTTATTTATATTAAATAAAAGGTAATACATGTGGGATAAAACTACAGATTATGAGTATAATTTTAATGAGAAGAACCTTAATACTGTTTTATAAGAAAACACTCTAAGTGTTCTTGTTTAGCAATCTATTAAGCCATTCAAACAATGTGCTGTTGTTAGTAGCAGGATAAATATAGCTTTAAGTTGTGCCCATAGAAATATTGAATACAAGAATAAATAAGTTATAACTTCATTCTATAGGTTAACGTTACTCATAATTAAAAATGTTGTGTTCAGTCTTGAATTCGTTAGACTATTGTAAATGGTTCAGTTTGTTTTGTTTGTTTTTGAATTTCGCACAAAGCTAGTTGAGGGCTATCTGTGCTAGCCGTCCCTAATTTAGCAGTGTAAGACTAGAGGGAAGGCAGCTAGTCATCACCACCCAACTCCTGGGCTTCTCTTTTACCAACGAATAGTGAAATTGACCGTCACATTATAACGCCCCCACGACTGAAAGGGCGAGCATGTTTGGCGCGACGGGGATGTGAACTCGCGACCCTCAGATTACGAGTCGCACGCCTTGACACGCTTGGCCATGGCAGGCCAGTAAATGGTTCAAAGGAAGCCTACTAGGACAGGATAAGATCTTTGAAATCGAGTACTTTTGAAAAGAAATAGAGTGGATATGCTCAAAGTATTTCAGATTGTTAATAAATTTGATAGTGTTAATGAGTCAACTTTTACGTACTTATATGATGAGAATAGTGAGATGTAGGAACAAAAATATAAATTTTTGTAGGGTAGGATTCGTTATCAGCTAACATACATTTATTTTTCTAATAGGGTGGTTAGACTCTGGAACCGGCTACCTTCAGATGTAGTAAATTTAAGAGGACTTAAGTAAAGGCTTGATTAATATTTTAATGATAAGGACTAGCTTTAAGTGTTTAGTTTAATGGATGGCTAGCTTAGATGGACCTTTACTCAGACACTTTTGTATATGAATAGATTTTGCTATGATAAAAAAATATATAAATGTTCGAAATGCTTCTATCCGTTATGAATGTCTGACTATAAATCTACTGTTAAAAGCAGAAAATACATTTTACCATAATTTTACTGAAGTAAAAAATATATATAAGATCACATAATTGAAGATTTTATTCTGTGGTTTGTTACATCTGTTAATTCCCTTTCTCACCCCCGCCCCCAACTTTATGGAACACTAAAAATCCACAAGCTAAATTATCCTCTACCACTTTACTGTCTCAATCTTTAACAGTTTCAACCTGTAACCTGAAGGCGAAACAAAAAGAAAGTTGACATTCGATTAAAATAACGCCTTTGCTCTGCTTCACGCGTTTTTGAACATCGCAGTATTATAAAAAAGAAACACTGCTAAACTTTCTTTATAATCACTTATATACATATTATTTTTGTGTGCATGTGATACTGCAACATAATCTTCTTAGCGTTGGGCAGTTAAAGCCAGTGAAACGCCACTGCACTTAAATAATTCTTTCATATCACATTTTTATTATTTTTGTACCTTATTTATTACCAAAATGTGCTGAAAACATCCAAAACTTCAAACATTAGTAGCATTAATATTGTCTTAAGAAACAAAACACGCGGACCTTATTGCTTAGCGACTAACTAGCATATTTCTGCCCTTTAAGGTGTTAGCTTATGAAATATGTATAATCTGAAGTGTTTGAATTCTGAAGCATTTTGTTCATCTACAGTTACTTGTATCTTAGATTTTAAACCTTTAGATAAGTTTAAACAAAACTATTCTAGACAGTCAAAACACGATAAGGTTAACGTTTTACTTGCAATTACAATATTCTACAAAGATGAAATTACGATTATGGATAAACTACAAAAATTTATTCTTATATATAAAACTTGTTAAATTCACTCTACAGTCGTATAATGATTGCTGACTTCGCAAAAAAAAGGTGAAAATAAATAAATTTTACTTTTGTTTCAACTTTGTGTGCTAAACATTCAGAACTTCCTAGATATTGTAAATATTTTTTTTTCAAAATGTAGGGTTGACTGAGGCAAAGTTTTATTAATTACCTCTATTTTTCAACTCAGTAAACACTATTTTCTTACTTAGATTTTAATACCAGTGTAAAGTATGTCTATTATATTCTTTCTTTTAAACGTTACAATTAGAAAAAAATTACTGTGATTTAAAGCATTTTTCTTTCGTATTATAAGTATTTCGTATCCTTCACACTACTTCATGGATGCAGAAAACCTAAAAATCAAAACTTTAAAGATTATAATATAAAACATAGTCATAATATTTATATGGTTTAGGGGGTTCGACTCGTAGTTTGAGGGTCGTGAGTTTGATTGCCTGTCACCAAATATGCTTGTCATTTCAGCACTGAAGATGTTATAATGTGACGTCAATCCCACTAATCTTTGATGAAAGATTATTTTTAGCTAGCTAACTTTCTCTTGTGGACATCTAGTGCAGATAGCCCTGGTGAAAGTTTGTGTAAAATTAAAATCAGACAAAATCAATAATATTGTTATTTCAGAAACCCGTAAAACTTCAGTAAAAAATGTTTGATATATCATAGCTCTAATTTCTAGTTCACATTAAAAAGTTATTGTAGTAAATGTGCAATGGCTGGTTTACTAGGAAAAACTCAGTCTTTATCACATTCTTGGAAGTAAAAAAGTGAAAACATTCTATATGCTTGTTTCCATCTGTACATCTTGGACCACGTGTTTGTTTATCAGCCGCTTTAACAACCAGGGATTTCAATAAATGTACTTCAAAACTGACAAGCTAGATAAAGTTATATAAAATCCACTTAAACGCCAAGTAACTTAAGCTTAATCAATAAAAAATTAGAACAAGCACACATAGTTTCCAGAGTTAATTACATTCACTCTCTGAAACGTGACAGATCGTTAGTTTCCTATACATTTACATGACCTTAAATTTTCAGATTGATGTGCTTACATTTTTCTTAAGTCATGAATGCGAATAACATAATACACTGTGTAATTAGAAATATAGTTTAAAGAATGTTTGCACTGTGGAAAGCGTAGCTAGAAACAAGATTGTGTTTTTAAAATTAAAACGTAGTCCCTACAGTTTTCTTTATAACAGTATTTATTGAACGTTAGATGTTTTAGGTTACAAAATTAGAGGCTGATCATCATTTCAATGTAAACAAACAATACCCCAAACTGTTTACTTTCAAGAGCAAAATAACTGAAGTGATCAAAGTTTGTTGAATTTTGTATAATACATATTTTTGTTAAAACTAAATAAGCACTAATAGATAAATGTATTCAGAAATTACATTCAAAGCTTTCAACAAGATAATTAGTGATTTAAAAGCCTAAGGATTCTGATAGGAGAAGTAATTTACTCAGGCTTTTAGTACACTTAACATTTTTACTAATCATACACTATACATTGTCATAGACAGATGATAGCAGTACGACAATCACTCTTACCACGGGATGATTCTCGAATGAATAATTGTGTTTACATTGGTTATTAACGACAGAGGCAAGCCGGTGTTTTGTTTAACTATGTCACTTTCTATCATATCTTTTCAGGAATTACTCATTTTTTATTCTAATTTGATTCCTTTTTATAAATATGAAATCTTTAAGTGATATATAGATTTTCTAAGTTGTTTGGTTTGATAAATTTGAAATGCTACGCTCACATTACTTATTTTTTATACAATGTTTAAAACATATTAAATGACAAATAGCACCGCCTCTGGAGTTCAATGTCAGTACTGCCTGCTTGACATTAATACACAACACGAGCACTGATCTGCAAGACATGGGATTGCAGTTATACAATTACTTAATTAAAAAATGATTAAATTAAAAAAAACTTTTATTTTTGTTGTATGGTATATTATAAATATTAATAAATAAAAGGTTTGATGAAAAATAAACAAATGTGAAAAGGAAACATCAGAAGCATGCCTTTGCTTCATGATACAGCAGAGCACATAGCCCAAGAAAAATTCTGTTACAAGCTATCGTAATCAAAAGCGTAAAAGTATTAAGTTTATGTGTTAAGTAACCAACAGTACATACAAAATGTATGGCCTGCAACGTTCAAACCAAGGCAGTATTAACCATGTTTTGTGTAATTTTTTTTAAATTTATATTATGTTTTGCTTCATCAACGAGAAAAGAAACAACAAAACAAGATGGAATCTTTAGAGTATTGGACTATCTGTCCGCCATTATCTCTCAACAAATGGTTTGGTTTTATTTTTATAAGTGGCGTTAGAGTATTTAGCTCTGAAGAGAAACATAGGCACAGAAACATTTAAGTGATTGCATTTGCTGTGTCTGTATCCCAGATTTCCCATAAAATGTGTTCATTTTGGCTAGCTGTTAAATGCAGTTATTTTGTTAAGTTAAATAAATCCTAATAACGATAACTACCTACAAAACAAAATCAGAAACGAACCTCAATCTATCAATATCCTAATCCTCAATATTCGTTTAATTTAAAAGTTCCTCGCAAAGTTATCAAGTTTGTTCTCAGAAAATACATTGTAATGGGCAATACTGTTTTTGTTTATTATGTCAGTTCATTATTTTCAGTCCTATGAATGTCTACGAATGCTACAACCTCTACCATTTGTACAGCCAAATCGCTTGGTAACAATTTCTTACCTCTTATTTAATCTCTCACATAGCACTTTATTACTTTTTCGGTTATTTTATAAACATGATATCCGGTGGCTTAGCGGTAAGTTTAAAGTCTTACAGTGCTAAAAGGTCAGCTTTAGGCTTTAGAAACCCTCATTAGGCAGAGTACTATTATGTAGTTTCCAGGTCCGATACTTATACTTAGAAAAATATGAGCTATGCCCATTTTTATTAATTTGAGAAGAGTAAAAAAGTTAAATAAATTCATAAGTTTAGGGAGTTTAGTCAATTACATGGATTTGTTTCAACCAGTCTGTGAGGTATTTGTAAATAAATAGA
The DNA here is from genome assembly GCF_004210375.1 of Tachypleus tridentatus. Lineage (NCBI taxonomy): Eukaryota > Metazoa > Arthropoda > Merostomata > Xiphosura > Limulidae > Tachypleus > Tachypleus tridentatus. The sequence continues at coordinate 95,793,000 of NC_134828.1, forward strand.
TTTTGTCTACAGACAACACACACTGACAAACAAATATGCTCGATTTACCCATTTTTAGTAATTATGGGGGTTTCGACAATTGTTCCTCATTATTTAGGCTAAATTACATGGGATTTGGTACAGAGATTCTTGTCTACAGTTCCTAAACAGAGATATAGACATTTTTGGCAATTTTGACTCTTGCTATGTCTTTCAAAAAAAAAAGCACAATTTTTGGTTTTGTGAACTATTCATACATTTGTTAACCACCTTATGTGAGATCTGGTACAAATCTACCTTCTTGTAAATTTCGGGCTGTAAAATGAAGAGTTATCAATTTTTTGTGGTTTTCATGATTTTTTGTGCTAAAATTGGCCATGTTGGAATTGCGTTGCGGAGACATTTTGTATTTCTCCCCTTGAATATTGGCTTCCTTAGTTTCGGTTGATCTTCTGCATCGTTTCACTCCCGTGAAACTCTTAATATTAATATTCAAACACACAGTCGACAAAAGCTTTACAAAGTTAAGGCGCTAAAATGCGACGCTTGATTGTCTGGGTTTGACTATGCTCAGATACTCAGCTTTGCTCCAAAATAAACAGCTCTTATATTAATATTTATTATGCCTGATATTCCAACACTACGTTTTTAATGTGTTCTTGCTATTCAAATCATATTTTTACACCTCCCAGTGGCTCAGCGGTATGTCTACAAACTTACAACACTAAATACCGGGTTTCGTTACCTATGGTGGGCAGAGCACACATAGCCCATTGTGTAGCTTATTTCAACAACAACATATTTTTACATTATAAATAAGCCTCACTACATATTCTATGCTAACGAAATATTTAATATTCTGTTAGCTTAGTATAGTTTGAAATTTGTGGTTGGCATACCTTATCTTAATAATGTCAAAATTAGAACTTTTAACAGAATAACAATAAGCCTCTGTATTTGGCAATAGTTTTGCTACATTTACAAATTACAAAACTTGTTATAACATAAATTTCAGTTTCACTTTTTTCATATTTAACTCTACTGTGGTCAAAATATTTGTATACATTAATCTATGATTTGAAATCGTCAACAACTCAATCATTTCTTAAATCTCTAGTGTTAACATACATAAGAACAATATCCTCATTCTTGAAAGATTGTTTATATATAACAGACTTATATAATCCATTTACAAACAGGACAGTTTCTCTCCTCGAAATTATTCATTATTTGTTGTTGTTTTTGGAACTGAACAACATAACTATACAGAGGATATCTGCACATAACCATTTGTAATTTTAAATTGATAGATTTAGTTTCTGAATTTCGAGCAAAGCTACACAAGGGCTATCTGCGTACACCAAATATACTCGCCCTGTCAGCCGTGGGGTGTTATAAAGTGATGAATAAGAGTTGATGGCGGGTGGTGATGACTAGCTGCCTTCCCAGTAGACTTATACAGCTAAATTAGGGACGGTTAGTGCAGATAGCCCTCGTGTGGCATTGCTCGAAACTCAACAAACAATACTGAAATACTATTCTATGCTTAGAATGGATTTATGAGAATACCTAAATTTTAAACGTACATTAATGGTAGGCTAAGATGGCTTCGACCCACTCAACTTGTGATCTGTAGGTTGCGGGCTCCAATCCAAATATGCTTTTCCTTGCAGCTGTGGATATGTTATCACGTGACAGTCTATCTCGTTATTCTTTGATAAAATATTAGATCAAGCTGCCTTCCTTATAATCCACCACTGCTAAATTATAGACAACTAGCGCAGTTAGTGTTTGTACCCTTGTGTCCCGAGTAGTTTTTTGCTCATAACTTAAAAGGTATCACGATTAGGCTAATAGACGTGTGATGTATTATAAATATTATACTAACACACATCTACATAAATTTTTATGTAAACTAAACGACATATAAACTGTTTATAAACAAATAACCAAAAATAGGAGGAGCAGAAAGTGTTCATACATTTCAGAACGTGTGAAAAAAAACTGATATTCCCGTAACAATTTTGTTTGGCAAATAAATTACATTATACCATTCCAAAACCAGACACTTGGTTCATAATTATTAAAATCTAGCCAGCAAAAAATTTACTTCCGGAAATTTAGCGCCGTCTCCGTCATTATCTGCTTGGTCATCATGGCGAACAGGAAACAACTGTCCAGTGATTTAAAAAAAAAACGAATTGTTGTAAAATACAAGTCTCGTGTATCTCTTTTCGATATTGCTACACAACTTAATGTGCCGAAATCTACTGTTCAAAGCATAATTGCCAAGTTTAAGCTAACAGAATAAACTACTAACCTCCCTAGTTCCGGAAGCCCCACCAAAATTCCAGAGAGACCAAGAGAAAGGTTCTCAGAGAAGTTAGTAGGAACCCTCGTTTAACACGTAATGACATACAGAAACTGGTAAGGGAAACTGGGGTTGAAGTAAGCACCTCTACAGTTACGAACATGTTACGCTCTTCTGGGTTCAAAGCATGCCGTCCTCGTAGAACTCCATATTTAAAGCCTGTTCATTTAGAAGAACCATTGAGGTATGCAAGAAAGCATGTAGATAAACCCTTTACTTATTGGAAAAGTATTCTTTGGTCAAACGAGACTAAAATTGAGTTTTTTGGCCACAATGATGTTCGCAATATATTCCGTAAGAAGGGGGAACGAAATCTTCCAAAAACACCATCCATACAGTTAAACACGGAGATGGCTCGATCATGCTATGGGGTTCCTTCAGCTCTTCTGGTGTAGGCAGCCTTCACCGCGTCAACAGAATCATGAAAAAAGAAGAGTACGTTGATATATTATCAACTTATATCAAGAATGATGCTCGGAATTGCGGCTTGGGCGTCGTTGGATCTTCCAGCATGACAATAACCCTAAGCACACATCAAAATATGTGCAATCCTGGTTGCATAAGAACCATATAAGAGTTCTGGAGTGGCCATTCGCAGTCACCCGATCTCAACCCAATTGAAAACGTTTGGCATGAGTAGAAGACCAGGGTTCATCAGCATCATCCGAAAAACTTGCAAGAGTTGAAGGCCTTCTGTAAAAACGAATGGAAGAAAATACCAGTCGAATACTGTCAAACGATCATTGAGGGCTATGAGGAGAGATTGTGCCAAGTAATTCACCTGAAATGCTACGCAACCGACCATTAAAGTAAACGCACAAACACTTTCTGCCCCTCCTATGTTTGCTTATTTGTTTATAAAAAGTTAATTTACATAAAAATTTGTGTAGATGTGTGTCAGTATAATATTTATAATATACCATACTTTCATTTTCCTAATCGTGATATTTTTTAAGTTATGAGGAAAAAACTACTCACGATGCAGGGGTACGAACACTTTTGTCGTAACTGTAACATGACTGTTACATTTTATAATTCGGTTAGATAAGATAAGTTCAAAAAGAAATAAATAATATATATTTTATCCACTGTTTAATTTGACCGATCAAAGCCCTATAGTTAATGTGCCAGATTGTGGATCTTATGCTTGAGTCCCGTTATTGAAAAAGAAATTGCGTTTCACACCTTATGGCTGCAAATGTATTAGGAAGGAGAGGCTAAAATCCTAATATTCAGTCAGCTAAAAAAATCCCTGGATTTGACTGTGGATTTAATGATTAGTTGCTTCCCTCCAGATTATGAGTTCAAAGTTATGTACAGCTAACACAAATAAATCCTTCAGTAGTTTTATGAGGATACCCGAAAACAAACAAAAGTTTTAATGTGGTTCTTACTAGTACCAATTAAGATAGAGAATAATATTTTTAATAAATTGTATTCTGTCATTCAAACGAAGGAAGGACAAATTTATTTTACCCATGTTTATATCCATAGAAAACTATGAGCAGAGTCAATGTGTGTGTAATGAGACAACTGGTAGATTACTTTATTTTAGTTTTTTGTTTTCTGAAGTTTTAGACATAATAAAAGCCAAACATATATTCAATAGCGTATATGAAACACTAAAGTGAAAAATTCGAACTGAAGGAATATAAAATGAAACCGAAGTCTGCTTCATTAATTATTCTTTTTGTTTAATTCTGACTGAAGAAAAAATTAAACTTCCTTAAGGTGTTGCCAATACTTTCAACACTTAAGACTTTTTTATTGTATCAGACCTATTTTATGGTCACGCAAGGCATTACTATTATTATTACTATGCTTATAAATCAACACTAAAGGAAGATTATTTTATGACCGAAATAAACCAGTTTTGCCAGAGTGCCTTACCAAATTTAATGATATATATCCCATATATATATATATTAAATACTTAAAAAATTTTTAAAGAAAAAAGAAACACTATCATTGTAAACAGTGACTTACTATTGTATACGATGTAGGAACAGATCAACCATTATATGAAACTTATGGTGTGTTTGACGTTTCATTTCTGTCTAAGTATCTAACTTCACGATTAATAAGCGTTAATCATAGTTCTAGCCAACATTGTCATGACACAATGAATCTCTAGCGATCGATTCGGTCTCACATCTACCACTGTACTGGTACAGATGTGTTGCCGATACAACTGCTGGATTCACATCTATAGAACACATACTAAGGTTTTTTCAATCTCGTTAACTATATACACCCAAACATTAAGTTTACATGTGGACAGGAAAAAAAACTAATCAAATAACGTTTCGCAACCTGAAGATCACAAAAAAAAACACCCATACTGGACTATATATACCCTGGAACTCAGTACATGAAACAAAACAAAAACTCAATATATTAAGAAACCAAATAAACACAACCACATAACTATGTTCACCTGATAAAATTAAGGACGAAATCAACAAAATAAAACAACACTTCATCAATATCAACAAATTTCCAACAAAAAGTGTTGAAAAACTTATACACACACACCTCAATCAACAACAAACAAACGATAATACATCCCAAGATAAAACAAACTACAAAACTTTACACTGCTACATACCATATATTCCGACATCAGCGAAGAAATAACCAATATTTGGAAACAATATAACAAAACACAACATTCTAGTAAACACGAAATTTATTCAAAAACCAGGTACAAAAGTAAAGACCATACTATGTAAAAAACACACTGATAAACATATAACCAACACTATTTATAGAATGCAATGCAAAAACTGTGACAACTTTTATGTTGGAGAAACAAGCAGAAAAATGAAAACCAGATTCAAAGGACAAAAAACTCTCACACGTTTATTGAACACTGCAAATCAAATGAACACAACATAACCATAGAAAACACAGAAATACTAAGTAGAGAAACAAATATAAACAAACGCAAAATCAAAGCAGTCCTGCTTATACAACAACTAAAACCAAAATTAAACCAATATAAAGGAACTCTTTTTAGACCTATACTAATTAATAACCTAACATTTAACTGCAACGTCCCAACAATCCCTTACCCGTTTATACTCTCGTCCCCAAGACGTGTCGGGCAACAATCAGTTGCAAACTCTCTCTTTGTTAACCTGAAGATGACCTGAGAATGTCTAAACGTTGTTTTAATACCCATGCCAGTCGTCTTGAGATGCATTGAAACAAACTATGCTATTTTAATGTAAATGCTTGGTCAAGGGCCAAAATATTTTTAGACTTTCTTTTTCGTTTTGATGTGTGTCTAATGTTCACGATGTTTTCAGTAATTTAATGTCCTTTTTTTTTATTGATAAGTGTTACGTTTCATAATTTGTTTCGGACAAGTCTCCAACGTATTATGTTACGTAAGTTACGTATTACGATTTCAAATAGCCGGATATTTTTATTTTTATTTACAAGTTAATTGAATGTCGATATGTATCAAATTTATGATATGTATTAACAAGATTGAAACATGCATTTTTTTTCTTAACACAAATATAATTTAATATACACGCAACAATGTAAATTATAATAACTGATATTAAAACTAGTTATTAAAGATAATGATTTATGTACAAACGTTTTACAAACTTACAAACAATACTGAGTCTTCTATCTGGTCTGAAACTGGATACTTTATTGACAGTTCACGTGAACGAATTAATCCTAGGCCCGGCATGGTCAAGCGTGTTAAGGCTTGCGAAATTAAAAAAAAAAACAAAAAAAAATTAATTCTAAATTGGTATTTTACACTTCCCTTAATGGCTAGCTTCACGTTGTTTACAAGCTGACTTTTTTCGGACAAAGATTTGTTTGTTTGTTTTGTTTTTTGAATTTCGCGTAAAGCTACTCGAGGGCTATCTGCGCTAGCTGTCCCTAAGTTAGCCGTGTAAGACTAGAAGGAAGGCAGCTAGTCATCACCACACACTGCCATCTCTTGGACTACTCTTTTACAACGAATAGTGAAATTGACCGTCACATTATAATGCCCCATGGCTGAAAGGGCAAACATGTTTGGTGCGACCGGGATTCGAACCCGCGACCCTCGGATTACGAGTCGAACGCCTTAACAGGCTTGGCCATGCCGGGTCCTCGGACAAAGATATCTAATGTCGTCGTAGAAATAATGACGTCCGAAATTAATTCAATGAAGTTACTCGGCTTGTAATGCTTGAAATGGACAAACGTTTCTAATCAAATGTCTATAGCTTCCCGACTAATAAGTGTTTATCATCGTTATATCATTCGAGATTTCTGGTATGCTAACTGTAGGAAACCAACAATAGAAAACTGTCTCCCCTCGTATTGTGATGACTACTTTTTATGATAATTAGGCGAGGTCCTCGACGTTTTATTTGGCAATACTGCTGGCAATCATAAGTATTTTACATACTCACATCGTACACTGTTGATTCTGCGCTCGAGAATCTTCTACAAATTTAGTGAATAGGCGAGAATTTCGCATCACATATTTAACTATATAAGTTACATGCATTTCTGAATATATATGAACTAGAAACAAATATATATATTCGAATAAATATGTAATAGTAAATGCATTGCACTGGATATATTTTAGCGCTTTGTTTTTTTTTTTAATATAGATATTTGTTCGATGCTCAGTATGTATTAGTATTTTTCCTGGTACAGTGTAGTTATTTGTTTGGTGATCAAAACGTTTTGTTTTCCTAGCCTTTATGACTTAATGTTACTCTTTTTTCGATTGCTCAGCTATTTTACTGTGGCTTTTTGACGTCATATAGTTTTTTGATGGTTGAGATATTTTCAAAGGCAGTCTTATTTAATGAAACTCTTTGATTTTTCTGGTCTTTCAAGTTTATTTTCAAAGTGAATATTTTCCTATCTAGATTATTTTAATGTAAGCATTCCTGAGTGATTAAGATATTTTTTGATACAAATTATTTGTTTATTAAAAAGCTACTATATTAGCTTAAACTTCTTGATTTAACTTAGTTATTTGTTCGTTTGCTAAACTCTGTTTGTTAGATATTTTATATAGGTCTTTGTTCGATTGGTAAAGGTATTTACTCTTACAAAGCTAATATAGGTCTTTGTTAGTGATTAAAGTGTTTTTCAGGGCTTACTGATTTTGACAGAAATATTTGTTCGATAGTTAAGATATTTTTTATAAAATATCTGACTTTATGTTGTTCTTTGTTTTCTGAATGAAGATATTGTGCCGTTATTTTATTTTATATGTATTTTCCATTGTGTAGTTAAAATATTTTCTTAAGCTTGCATTTTAAGATATACTTTGACTATATTAGCAAGATATGTTCCTATGCTTGTGACTTCTCGTATGTTGTTTTAATTTTGATCTTTGCTCGATGAATATTACATTTTTCTGGGTTTGTTCATTTAATGTAGGTGTTTGTTCGATATTCAATACATCTTTATTTTCTTTTTGATCTAATACAGTTCTTTGTTCGATATCTGAGATATGTTTCAAGGTTTTGTCATTTAATATATCTCTCTGTTTGATCATAAATATATTTACATCATGATGAAAATGCTTTATTTAAGCTCTTATAACTCTTTGAAACGTGTATAGTAACACTTGAAATAGAGATGGACTGTACACTTGAGTGAAACAGAGAAATGTTTTGAGATCGAACTTCTATGAATTTACTTGTAAATAAAAAAACTATACCATATGTTTTTAGCATCATCCACAAGTTCAAAAGTATTCCGTAGGAATTTAACTTTTCTAAGTTTGCAAAATAACTCTCAAATGTAAAACACACTTGAGAGTATAAGATCTCCCAGTTTTCCTACAGAGACGAAAATCTTTATACAAAATACCTTATACCTGTACTGAAACAGGTAGATAAGTACAAATCAGAGTCAACAAACCAAAAAGATTGATCAGGTCTTGAAACCATGTCTTCAGTCACAACATAGCTTTAGTCCCTGCGAGTCATCAGATGATCAGGAATTCCATTTCCACGACTGACAGAACATCAGAATCGAAACTCTACCAGCCACAAATAAACACAGATCAACATACAGAAATCATAATATTTTGAATATTTTTCTCCGTCATCATCCACCGCTCAGTTTTTAATGAGTTTTTGCTTTCTTAGATGATATTATTCAGTCTAAAAGAAATGCTTGTACCCAGATTAAAACTAATTACTATTACAATAATGTTCATTATAATATAGTTACGAGAACTACAAGTAAAAACAAAACAAAAAACATCACTATATATATTTGAGTATGCAATCTCATTAGTACTGACTTTTATTTTAGAGAAACCCTGTTTAAATTTTCAAAAAATTAAACTTAGAATTTAAAAATTCATAAATATATAATTAATTACTGGTCTTTCATTAATAAACCTTGAATTTTGCACAGAGTACTGTTTCAGTTTCCACTTTTCAGTTTATATACTACGATATTTTGCAACATGTGTTTTAACAACTTGTTGGTTTATTTTTGTATTTATATATTTACGTAATTTCTTATTTCTAAAACTTATTCATAGAAGAATAAAAGACGTAGCAGATTCATGAATCCATAATTCGTAGGTTTAAAGAAGCTAGAAAAACAGGATGGTACTACTATTAATGAAGTATTTACGACATAATTTATAATAATACTATAAAAAAGTACAGTCTGAATTATTGGAGTTGTTTACTTTCACTTTGCAATACAATATGGACAACCAAAATATTTCAAATAGTAACTATATGAGATTATGAATATCCTAATAAATCGGACTCTTTACTTTATTTGATAGTCGAGCTTACGTTTTAAATTAAAGAATTAATACTGTAGTGGAAACAGTTATTTTGAACAATAGTCAATAGGCTTTCTTCATCCACTTGTAACAGTCTACACCAATATTATAATTTTGTACTTAGTTAGACATTTCATAACTATATTAAAATAAAGTGTTATATGAATGATTATTCTATGTAACCTTATAAATACCTAAGGGACGCCTCATCGCTTTCTAAACACATCATTAACCTATTAGTAGTTTTACTGATAACATCAACCTTAATAACCGATGAATCAGAGGAAAGTCTAAGCGACTAAGGATAACAATGTTGAGTTCTGTTCTAGACTTTGACCTTATCAAATAATGCAGTAAAACTATTTTATTTTTAGCCTAAGCTTCTGTTCAACTTCATCTATTAACCTTTTATTGCCTATTTCTAAATTCAAAACTCAGATTAAAAATTTCGGAAATGTAAGAAGCGTTTCAAATTTTTACTAATTAACTTGCGTATTTGTATTATTTTTAAGTTATTTCTGTTTTTATCTTAAGGTTGTCACATAATATGGATAAAACCATGAACAATATAGAAATAATTGGCTGCCATGCTATATCATGTTAGGGTGCTAAAATAATTCAAAAATAAGTTATGCCATTTTAATCCAGCTCCATATCCCTTCGAAGAAAGCCCAATTAAAAATCCATAGGATCTGGATTTCTTTAATAAGAAGACAAAGAGGCAGAAAGCATTAAAAACAAAATAATGTTTGAGAGTTACTTTTTTCTACATACAAAATACAAATATAAGTAAAAAAATTAACACTACAATAAACTTCAATCTTCAAGTTTCACTGTCCATAGAATAAAAGTTATTTATGCAAAATTTAAACCTCACTCTGTTTTTGCTTGCTTTTAAATGAGCCCAACCCACTTCTTGACTCTCTTAAATGTTGCTTAGAGCCTATCTTTCTCGGTATTATAAACAAATGTACATTTTTTGTATTTGTTTTATCATATTATCTATGACACACGGTTAAGATCCTTGATAAATTAAATGTAAGTTTCTAGGTCTGCAGACGTTCTTAAGTTCAATTACCCACCTTGCCAAATTTACATTCAAACACTAAAAACTCAGGTCATAACTTGAGTAACATCATCATTTTAAAATATGTAGAAGTCTTAACTTCCAAGTAAAACTAGAACACTATAGTAAAGATTCAATAATCAAATAAGCTTTAAAGTACTTTATAGAAAGTTAAGTATTTCTTTTATAAACGTAAAACATGAACAATTAATGAAAAAACTCTAACTATTTGAATTCAAAACATTTTGGGGAAGCACCCTCTTAGCATGCAAGATGAGATGGAATATGAGTTTAACTTGGCTTCTACTACATATAATTACAGTATGCGATTAGATATGAAACCTTTCTTTCATGATATAATGTGAATTCTAAGAACCACATTAATGAGTTGACATCGAATATGTTATCGTACGCCCTGTGTTATCCTTGTGAGTGTTACAAATAACCAAATCAAACGCATTGGCTTCTTCTTTATAATGATGAAAGGCACTAATAAGCTATAGAACTGACGTTCTCTCATCCAGATATGTCTAATTATACAATTTATAAATTGGTTGTATTTACTTAAAGCATAGACAATCTCTTTCATAATTAAATCTATCAATTCAATAATTCTGATAACATACAGATATAAAAGTCAATCATGGCTAGGTGGTTAAGGCACTCGACTCATAATTTGAGGGTAGCGGGTTCGAATCCCCGTCACATCAAACATGCTTGCCTTTTCAGCTGTGGGAGCGTTATACTTAACGGTTAATCCCACTATTTATTGTTAAAAGAGTAGCCCAAGAGTTGGCGATGGGTGGTGATGACTAGCTGCCTTCCCTCTAGTCTTACACTACTAAATTAGGGACGGCTAACGCAGGTAGCCCTTGTAAAGCTTTATGCGAAATTCAAAACAAACCAATACAAGTCGACCAACTTATGAAGTGTGAAAAACAAGGAACAACATCTTTTGGCACAATGAAAGATAAAATCTTCATCATGGGTTAGAGTCAACTACTTTCAGAAACACATTTATCATCATCAGGGCTGAATGACCGAAACTAGTTGGCTCTAAACTGTAGTAAATATTTTATTTTTTATTGTGAAAAAAAAAACAAACAAACCCAAAAAACACTTTGGTTTTGGTTTTTACTCTTAATATTGTAGCACAACATGTCTGAAAAAATTATCAGTAAATTTGATTAAAAAAGACCAGCGTGTATAAAGAAACATTTTATATAATACACACATTACTTCTTCTAAGTTTAGTGATACATATTAAATGCGGAAAAACTGATTCTTAAATACTGTATAGAAAACAAATATTTCAATTTAAAATTGCCAGGTTTCTGCTTAGTGTTTATTGGTATTTTAACTGTAGTTGTAGAAAGGTCTTCACTGCAAGGAGGGACCACAATGGTTACTGTAGTTTGCCTTGTAGTTTCCAATGCGAGTTACTTTTGCGTTAAAACTGTGATAGTAGTATTTATACGCAACACGTAAGCTACGAAATTACTTTAGTACAGTACTGCATATTCTGAATACATTTAAAGAAAATGGTATTGTACACAAACACAATGGTTTGAGGAAATACACCACAATGTAACTCTTTGGTTAAGTATTTGTATTGTTGCTTCTTTTGCGCAAGTGCTAAACGCCAAATTGAAATGCTCGCCTTAAATTCGTCTGGCTGCTGAAAAGTTCTAATTAATTTAATATTTGTGAAATATAGTTTTGTGAATATAGTAAATTATTGTGTAATAAACATTCTTAAAACGTCTTAAATCAATTTAAGATAAAAACTGTTGTATATTTCAGGAAATAGTGCAGACATTTTTTTTAAAAACTTTATCAAAAATGAATAAAACTTTCAACAAGTATTGAATTTGTAATTTGTTTAATATAAATTACAGCAATGAAAAGTATGCATTGAAAGTTCGAATTTATTGGTAACCTAGTGCTAAAAACTCGAAACACCATCGAATTTTAGCACTATTCATTTTTTTAGTTGATGTCCAAAGAAGCGAACTAGCGAAAACGGATATCCATTTTTATACAATTGAACATTACAGCCAGCTGTTTCACATGTCCATTAAACTTTGTTGAATGTCCAAAACGTGTCATATTTCAAAAACTCTAATAAAATGTTAGTTCAAAGCAAGAATGCAGTCACTTATTAGTCTGTATTTTGTAGGGTTTTTTTTAAACCTGTTTTTAATTGATTGTTTTCACCTTTTCACATATGGTAGCTCTTGTTTTAATGGGTTTTATATATATTATTGTTTCACAGAAGGGGCTGTCAAGATTCTATCATTGGCAGAAACTTACGCCAAAGTATTTGAAAATATTTGACGGTTTGTAATCCATGAAACGTCCACGGTGATATATTTCTCATTTTTCCAAAAACAAAATTGTTTTTCTTTGGAAAATCGCTCTCTTACTTTTACTGCTGCTGCTCAATTGGTTTAGAAAACTTATCTGTAAGTACCGCACATAACTATAAGTTACGACGGACAAAGCAATATTTTAAGCTGTAAGTTAAGACTAAATCTACTCTTTGTTTTATTTAGACCATCACTTTCTTGTCGAGAAAATTAAACATTAAAAGGCAGTTATCATATTTACGTTAAGACACTTTAAGAAAACAGACTTCCTAACTTTCGAATACAAAGTAATAGATGTAATAAAAGCAGTTCAATGTTATATGTAACAAAATTTAGATACTAAATGTAATTTAGTCCTAAAACCGAAAGAACTGTTTAAAATCTATCTTCGATAAATATAATTATGTTGTTACAATTTTGAATAAACGGCCTTCATCGCCTCCCCACGTCGTTGATAACATAAACACAACTTGGAACTTGGACCTTTTCTTTGCTTATAAATATATTTATTCGATATTTATGGACTTACAGTAGTGTTTAAGGTTATTAGCGTAATGCACTACAAGAAAAAAACATATTTTTCAGTTTCAAAGTGACATTTAGAATTTTATATTTTTATTTCGTGTTAATGTTTTAAAATGACAGAAATCAGTCTATTTAATGTTTATTCAAAATAGAACATTTTTCATAAAAAATTTTTGTTGTATAGAACACAAGGACTAATTGATAGCTTTTCAACGACTTTTATTTATATTTTACATGTGATAATATTACACAATATAGATTTCTCGAGGAAATAATTTATGTTCGGAGTATATTTCCCACAATCTTGTACTTTTCTCAAGGTAGTTTTTAAACGAAACATGGATTTTTTTTGATTGAACTGCTAGTGTATTATTATAGTTCAATACACGCAGGTATTCAGACAGGTATGTTCTATATGAAGACAAATAATCGTCTCAGGTCTAGAGAATTCAATTTCCAAAACTTATGTAGAAGATAATTTTATAATATATAATTATTCATTTCTTTCTCAAAGTCAAATGCTGCGAAACATTTTTTACGCATGTGGAAGATAAAAAGCTTACTTAATAAAGTTTAAGGCATGTCACTATCTATTTTATTGTTAAAAAGTCAGGAAATTTGTCTCTGATTTCTAATAACAGCTAATTAAAACTTTTAATCCAAAGAATTAGCTGTGTCTTCTGTCTGTAGCTTTGTTTGTTGGTTTAGTATATTTTCTCTTTTATTTATATCTCTTCTTTCGATAACATAAGTAGATAATAGAAAAGTTCCCATTAGCACAGCAGCATGTCTTTAGGCTTACAAAGCTAAAAACAGGATTTCAATACCCGTTTTAAGCAGAACACAGTTATTAATCTATTGTGTAGTTTTCTGCTTAATTTCAAATAAGGACATACATTGTAGAAATTGATTATGCATTTCTTTAACAATGTTTTGAGTTCAGTAGAATTTAACCTGTTTCTAATATATTTCCTTGCAAACATACCAGTCGATACCACAAATTTTATGACTTTTATTTCCACTCATATGACTCACAGTTTTATTCGTACCCAAGATAGGCTGAAAATAAAACCTAAACGGAGTTGGCTTTTTGTTAAATATTCAGACGTTTTCTCAAGGTAACCACAAGTCTTATAAGATGGTGTAATACTTCGTATATAGATGTAAAGTTAGTTCTAAAAATAATGTAATGTAGTGTTCTAACTAGACATATGGAAAATCAAAACCAAAGCTTATAATGATTTAAGTGCTTTGATTCATCATTTTGGTACCTTCACTGTAAAGGATATTTTCGACTTAATTCAGATAATATCTTATGAGATTTCGCCAAGTGTTAGTTGGTGCTGTACGATATTCATCATAAATCAATTACATGTCCTTTTTAGCTAAATTGTTTGAAAAATGTACGAATAGAATTCGTTCTTAATAACAATGAATCTCTGAGTCAACTAAACTACGTACAGTATTCCACGCGTCCGGTATTTCCTCAACTCTTTTGCAATTTTACAGAATATTTACCGGAAATGACAGAATAATTCTAGTTTTATTTTCGATAGATGAAAGATTTCGGATATTAAACATCGCCTGAGGTCATGATGCAATCGTAATAGAATATCTATATCTATTAGTCGCCAGGAACTGTAAGGAAAACCGAGAGAACAAACGCCAGAAGCGTCAGATTCAAAGTATACTTGAAGTGTAAGGTATCAAGCTTCTCGGCCTGTTACCAGTGCAACAGATGTGGCGATGATCATGACAGAATACCACTTGCAGAGTAAGCGTGGCGATGATCATGACAGAATACCACTTGCAGAGTAAGCAAACCGTAAAAGACGTCAGGGAAGAGCTTCCGTTGGTGCTAATAATATTAATATCAAACATCCAAAGAGAAGCACGTTCACTTATAGACGTAATTTCTTCACAGAATTGTCAGAAGCCAAGAGCAGCAATAATCAAAGCAGTGGGAATGAGTAACTTTGGGTAGATATAACACAACTATCACCACTACACCCGCTGCAGTTCTCCACAGCAAAATACACCTCAGAATACATCTACAGATAATTATATTTTATTCCAACTTTTCTAGACATCCGGAATCTCGTGTGGACTCTGCTTTGTGGTCACCAAATATTACAAAAGTTGTCTGTTTGACTCAGAAATTCATTGTTAAAAAGATAAAATATCAGTATTTTTGAATTAGCATTTTAAGCGTTGGGTTAGTTTGTTTGGAATTAATGACAAGGCTCCATCATTGTTAGGAATGCTTTGCCCTCCACGAGTTTTGAAAGCAGGTTTCTAGAGGTGTGAGTCCGCAGACATACCGCTGTACAACTGGGGACCTTAAGGGTTGGTATTAATCACACTAGGAAACTGTAATATTGTTTAAAATACATTTCTTCATCGTATGTTTTCTGCTGTTTAATTACAGTAACTGTTTAGTTAAAATATTATTTTCTATTAAGGTTTTAATTCATCGAAACACGAACACATAAAAAAGCAACTAGAATATTGAAAGAACAAAAAAATCAACACGTTTCTTTGTTGTTCAATACAGAGCTACACAACAGGTTAAATGTGCTTTGCCTACCACAGTCATCTAAGCTTGAATTTTAGCGTAATAAGCCTTCAGGTTTACCACTAAAATCCTTGAACTTTTAATCTGTAGTAAAAAACTACTTAAAACCCGGATATTGTTATAAAGCAAGTGAAAATCTTTTTCTGGAAAATTAATTTTTGAAACAGTAATATTCTAAAAAGAAATCCAAACAAAGGTCTCTTTTCCATTATGAAACAGGCGTAGCTTAGTTTGTCAATGTGTCTGCACTGTGGTTCGGAGATTTATTTTTCACGTCCCATTACCTTAAAAATGGATTCCGCACCTTAAATGCACTTTAACAATAAAAGCCAAATCTCTCTATTAGATCAGATAACAGTAGCCGAAGAGATGGAAATCAACACCATTGATCAAGTGATCTTTCCTGCTGTTTATCAGTCCAAATTCACCGTTGGCTATACATAGATAGACATTTTACAGCTTTGCGCGAAAATTCTAAAAACTAACAAACAGACCAACAAGTAACTTAACATCTAATCATGGATATTTTGTCAGTGGTCATGTGCAATTTATTACGAAATAATATATGAAAATTTAATGTCCATATACACGCATTTTTTTATCTGTACACGACCTAAATTTTCAATAGAAAACTTACATCCGTATATTTATCAACTTAGATGCGTTTAATAGCTAACTTAATGAATTTAACAAGTTTTTTATTAAACTCCCTTAAGCCTATTCGTGTATCCAGCACAGGCGTAAAAAACAACATCTTTGCTTTTCATAATTAGCAAATTTTGTTGCCTTTAACGTTATTCAATTCCCAAAATTAAATGTATTATTATTCTGAAATATTCAAGTGTTACAAATAACTATTGCAATGCGCAAATGATAAACGCACCGGTGTTACAAATATTAAATAATTGAAACTACGTGGTCAAGTTATCATTTAAACAATACAATATTACGTAAAATAAATATTAAAAATAATGTATACAATATACTATTGTTTCGTATCTTCCTTTAAACAGGATGTTACACTTTGTTTCATACTACTATAAGCTCATCAGGGTATGATTGTGAAATGTTATGTCAAAGGTTCTATTACAATATTACTCACCATAATTCATTCAACTTATTTAGTTGCTGTTTTACCTTATCAGTCTTTATTTAAGCCCATAAAATGTTAAATTATACAAATCTGAAAACTTAGTGCAAAAACTTATTATTCGGATTGGTTCTGTGGTAGAGCTCTGGATTTCGAAGTTTTCTTTATTTGATTATTTGGGCTCATATATCTATTCCAGTGTTTCTGTCTTGTTATATGAAGTAACTTCATATTGATGCGTATCTTGCTGTTCTAAAGTTAACGATCAACTCCTGAACTTACAGATAGGTCGCTGTGAGTTGCAATACAGAGCGTAATAAGTACACTTTATGTTGCTTTATATCACTTTTAAAGAGTTTAGGCTGTCTAATTAGATCACTTCTGTTGTCAAAGTATGTGTTTCTCTCGGTGTCTTCAGAGTCTTCGGTACAGCTCCTACTAAAACAAAGGATTTTTCTCAAGAATGTCTTTCTTCGCCTAGAACTTTGATTTCTACATAATTATAATGTAGAATGTCTGTCCTGGAAGCGATGAGTGCATAATTGTTCACCTTGCAGAAAATATATGGTTGCCTGTTATTTTATTGGCATTTTGTAGGTATGGTACACACTGATTGGTTGAACGTCAGTCAATCACAGTGTAAAATATCCATGCGTGATTGTATGCTAGTGCAGACTATTTTTATACAATAATTCCATTATATGTCCTACTTATTCATCGCCTTCGTGGTTGTTTCAAATGTTGTATATATATGTATATATGTCTGTATGTGTGTATAATATAGCAACTAGTCTTACGTCTCATAAAACGGTCCTTTTAACTTTATTTAAAAAGGTCTAATAAGAATTAAGTACATTAAGTCCTGCGATAGCAAATTAAAATGGTTTTATTGTTTTGTTTTGAATTAAGCACAAAGCTACACGATGGGCTATCTGTGCTCTGCCAACCATGGGTATCAAAACCCGGTTTTTAGTATGTAAGTCCGCAGACATACCACTGGGCCACTGGGGGGCAAAATGGTTTTATGCACTCCCATTGAACACAGAAGCTAATCATAGTAGAAAAAATTTCAGAAACTACACAAGGCAAAACATTTGCCTGCCAATAGCATGAGCAGGGAAACAATTCAAGTAAAGGATTGTACTGGGAATAGAATAGAGGATAAAATTTACCAGGTGAAATGATAATAATGAATAATTAGTATTAAAATGAATAAACAATAGTAGATTAGTGATATATATATATATATCATAATTCTGATTCTAAATCATTTAAATAAAATTGATGAAAATGACTTACCGCCAACTTAATCTAGTTCACACCATATCTGTTGTTGTTCATTTAAATTTGTAATATCAACAGCGTCTCGACCATAGCTATATCTCTCATATCCAACGGATATGATAAGTTCTGGTATTATGGTAAATTTAATTGACATATTCTTATGCCTTATTTTTTGCCCTTTTAGCATGGTTGCTAGAAGCTCGCGTTGCAAGCGCTGAGTCCAGCTTTCATTTTTGCACTTGGCATACTTATTCCTCTTTTTTGGAGTTGCTTCCCTAACAACAAATAATTGCAGAATGCAAGTTATTTTGAAGCTATTATAAAGCAGGTTTTATATATTTTTTTAGAATCAATTTTTTTTTACAAAAAATGCACACAAAGCTTTATATTCAAATTCGCTCACACACACAGTCGTTTTGTTTGTTTAAATTGTTATTTTGATATACTAGTATTTTGTTAGTGTTATACTTAAATTCGTATAAATTTTGCAATTCTGATAATTTTAGTATTATTTTATACATAAATATTTACTTTTCGAGATAAGTTTAAAGTGGAAAACTGTGTAATAAATTGCCTTGATATCAAAATTATTTCGTTAAAACATTGAAAAATTACATTTCTCTCTTTTTCTAGTACACAGAACTAAATAATTAATGTGTAAACTCACTACATCATTTATTCGAATAATCTATAAGCTAAATACATGTTACTTACTTCTTATAAATAATTATAATTTGTTAGTAATTAATATAAATTAAGCTACATAATGAGTTACTTTTCCTCTGTCCACTAAAGATATTGAAACCCAGTTTCTCGCGTTAAAAGTCCAAAGACTTACCACTTTGCCGTTGGGGAGCAAAAAATAACGTTTTACACCGTGGAAACATGTTGCCAAATGATATTAATATTCTATTTCTGGAAGAATTTAGCCTCATCCCTTTCCAGACACACTTTATCATAAAGACAGATTTTTAGTCATTTTTCAGTTTTGTGGGCTTGCTTGTCAACGGTTAATGATCGATTTTTTTTTAATCTGAAGCTCCAAAATGATACATAGGCATATTTATGCCTGACTTGAATCAAATTAATTCAGTCATAAGGTTGTATATTGTCACATTTTGGAAGCAGTTTGGAAAAGTTTCAGGCTCTATAAGTTATTGCAGTTGCCCTCAAATAAATTCATGTCAACTTATAATATATGATATTCAGTTAGAGCATGTTTTTTTTCAGTTATTTTTCATTTTACTCGTTTAAGAAACAAATTAACTTTTCGCTATGATATTTTTTTCTTTCCAAATATTGTAGATGTAAAATTAAAGTAAAAACAACGGTTTATTTATCTACCTCTTTCCTCTTCTCAGTTAAACTTTTGGGATTCTTCAATGAGTTATTTTTCAGTCTTAGCGCTAAGCTATCTTGTTTGATGTTTCAAATACTCTGTATTTTAACTCTTCACTACCCAAGCTTCTATTTTGTTAAATTGACTTAATTTTTTTTATGAATTTATGAATGTTTTTTGGTTACTGAAATGAATTATTTTATAAGAATGACTTTATCGAAATACTCGTATAATAGTCATGACAATAGAATTCCAAATAACACAATATATGAACCGATCAAAGCTCATTAATTACCAAGAAGAACTGCGAGTTCCTTACTTTGGGGCCGTGGATACTTTTTTAAGAAAGGCGGTAAAATCCTACTAATTCGATTAAAGTAGCCCACGAACTGACACTAGATGGAGTTTACCTAAATTCTTTCCCAATGGTCTATCACTTTAATATCAGGAATGGTTGGTACAATTAGCTCTTGAACAATTTTCCTCGAAAATCAACAAAATAAAACAATATTTAGACAAATTTTTAGGAACTATAAACTTTCAATTTCCCTATTACTGTCAGTAACTAAGAATATTCAATACATATATATATATTTTATTTTAACAATGCTTGCACGGGGCTAGGCACCCAAGATTTGGACTGTATGGCAAACCATATTATTTAACACAATTTTGAAATGAGCTAATACTTTGTTTTTAGGGTTTTCAGGTTGAAGTAAAATTCCATACAAAATTTTGCAAAAAGAATTTGAAAATATAATGACGATATCACAAGTATTTGATTCCCATAGTACAGTGACAAACTTAGATGTACGTGTGGTGTTGTGTTGTTGACTTACCTGACTTAGATGTACGTGTGGTGTTGTGTTGTTGATTTACCCTCTTGGCTAAGATTAAACATAATTTGTTGTGTTCTTAGCTATTTGTTCCCATCCTTGCTCTTTGTTTTCAGAGTAAATACGATGGCCTTAACCTTGACCTTGACCTGTAAACTCGTTTACAGCAATGCTGAACAGATTGTATTGTAGGTTCTAGCTAAAACCCAGATTTCAGTCGACAAAAGTGCCATCTTGCTGTTTCAAAAGCTAGTTCTTCAATATTCAGTCTCTTTTTTACTTCTTTGAATGTCATCGACTAACACTGAACTGTAAATATAGCTTTACCCTGAATACGTTTCTTTAGCAGAGCTTCTTGCAAATGTCGTTTTCAGTCACGCTCAAAAGACCATTTGAATCTTCTAAGAGTAACATAGTGCATATAATTCTTAATACATTGTTACTGTGATGAGCATTGAAACTTGATGCCTTTCGTCGAGTTTCTTTATTTGGAAAATTTGATGTGCAATGGATTCGATACCAAAGAAGTGACTAATTAAATAGACATCGTTCCCGTGCCCTATTAGAAAACTACCTCAATGTCTTGAACGCCTTGATTTCACACTTTAGTTCTTGGATGATCTGTATCGTTTCTTCGGTGTCAAGAAATCCAAAGAATCCTCAGAAGTATCGCTAGACATTTCACCTTCATCACACTCCAATAAAATAATAACGCAATGAATACTTCCTTTTTTACTTTGTTCATGCCTTTAATTCGCTCTGCGGGTGTTTCACATCTGATTTTCGTGCTATTTAGCCTGTGTGTCTAAACCGTTGCAACCATACTAAAATAAAGGTCATTACCTACAACTACCTCACATACGCTCTTACAAGTCATTTTCTTATTTTCCTATATTAACGTTGCTTTTTCAACAGAAGATAAGTGCTCTTACTAACTGGATACTGCTAGAAACTTAGTTTCGATACCCGCGGTGAGCAGAGCACAGATAGCCCTTTTGGTAGCTTAATACTAAATCAAAATAACAGTATTCTATTCATTTAATGTCGATATATGTATTACGGCCAGCCGAGAATTCAACTTTCACAAAGGATGCGGCAGTCGCCTGCTTTCTGTGAAATCAGGTTGCAGTGAAAGTCAATAAACAAACAATTCAAAATGTCTTGAAAAATTAGGTTCTGCAAAATCCTGGGTACCTGGCCCGCAAAATCACTGTTGAAAAGAAATGGTTTTAGATGCACAGCAGCTTAAACCAGATGTTAAAAAATTAATTTTTATTTCACCTGAACTATGCTATACCTAAGCTTGTAAAGCAAAGTCATGTCCGAAATGTTAACAAAGTTCAAAGCAACGTTACTGAAACAACTTTGAATACTATATGAATACTTCCAAAGTTCCTAAAAGGATTAATACTTCTCAACTATATCCTTAAACCATGTCACACCAATAGATGTATTTAACGTTTGGAATGACTTAATATCAAAATTATTTTTTTATCTTTATAAGAAGCAGTTGTTAATTTATTGTCCTTGCAGCACTTCATCACTGAACATTTTTTGTCTGTAGTTAAGCGTAAAGTTACCTAATGGGCTATCTGTTCTCTGCCCACCACGAGTATGGAAACCAAGTTTCTAGCGTTATAAGTTCTTAGACATATCGCTGTGACACTGGGAGGGGGAGAATTGAGCACTTAATGACTGGTTATGATGAAAACAAAGTATCGTTCTATAACTATTTTCCACCATTCTTCTCCTGTTTTTAGTTTTAATAAATCTAATTATCTGGTGCTTTAGAATAGTGTATTTAGCCTACATCCCTGGGCCGATATGTAAGTCTTAAAATTCAATATTTTAATGAAGATTTTGATTTTATTTCTAGAATCAATAATAAATCACAGAGTTTTAGAAATTGTTTAATTTTCCAAATATTATAGCGTATTATCACGTGATCATGGAAATAAATGAATAAATACGCACTCGTTTAACTTCAACACAAAATTTCCCCAGAATTCTGGAGAGATTTCCTACGTTGTTGGAAAGTTAAGCCTAAATAAATTGACGTAGTTCACCGTGTTGTAAAAAAACAAAACTGTTGTCTGCAAAGTTTTACTACTTCGTCATTCACACGTGTGGCAACAACCTTGCCAACCGGGCAGTATTGATGCAATTTTGCTCCGCTTTCTAGGCAACATTATAAACATATTTCATATATCGTGACGCATTCTCACAAATCAGTGCCAATAATTCATGCTATGGGTCAGAATAATTAATGATAGTTCCTTCTAATTCCTCGGTAATTGTTTTGGTTCTACATACTGTAACTAATATTCATGTAGGCCCGCCATGGCCAAGTGTGTTAAGGCGTTCGACTCGTAATCCGAGGGCCGCGGGTTCGAATCCCTGTCGCACCAAACATGCTCGTCCTTTCAGCCGTAGGGGTGTTATAATCTAACGGTCAATTCCACTATTCATTGGTAAAAGAATAGCCCAAGAGTTGGCGATGGGTGGTAATGACTAGCTGCCTTCCCTCTAGTCGTCCACTGCTAAATTAGGGACGGCTAGCACAGATAGCCCTCGAGTAGCTTTGCGCAAAATTCAAAAACAAACAATATTCATGTAACTCCATCCGCAACTTTACAGATGAGAAAGTGAACAATTATTACGCTGAACTCTATTATAATTATATTCCTTCGGTTACATTTTCATCAATAAATCAAGATATGCTAAAAATATAGTTGTCGTGTAACTACAGTATATATTGTTTTCTCAATAATTTGATTAAAAGTTGCTCGATGCATGGACAATATTCAGATAAGGTATGTTTGTTGTGGCCTTGAAGTGTAAAGAAGATCTAAAAATTAAACCTATTGTCATCGAAGTACTTCTTGTCACTTTAGTCCCCCGCTAAAACAACAGTAAGTATTTGGATTTACAACGCTAAAATCAGCGGTTCGATTTTCCTCGGTAGACACGGCAGGTAATCCGATATTGCTTTACTCTAAGAAAAACACACACTTATCGCTTTAATGCGTTGTTTCGTAATTATATATATTTTTTAGGTAAATGGAATCTCTTGTACTAATTATAAATCTTACACAAATGATGCTTCATGCAAAATTCACACAGGAAAAAGGGAATATCATTTTCAAAACTTGACATTATTGACAGACAGTATTTCGAATATGAAGCTAATATCACAATTTTAACGATGTGATGTATAAGTCAACTTTTTTCTTCTAGTAGAAAGATTTTTAGTGATTTTTTTTTGTTCAAAGCAGCTACCCAATTGACTCTTTGTGTTTTGTACGCCGAAAGAATCCAACCAATAATTTAGACATTGTATGACCATAAACTCATTGGTAATCCACCGGGAAAATTGATACAATGGTATATATATTTTTTTTATATTTTCCTAAAAGGTTACAAATTTAATATTAAGTAAGAAGTAATGAATGAAAAACTTTTAAAAATTTAAATTAAGTTATATTTCAAGTAGCATTTATATGTAAATACCGCCTGAAAATCTTTCAAGAATTATTTTCTGAAATTTTAAAAAGTTAATATTTATGTTTCAGAAAATATATATATAAAATCGTGACGATATATAATTTCATGTAAAACGAATATTTAACAAAATAACTTTGTTTGTTTAGTACTCTACGGAAGATTGCATACATTATATTAAAATAATTTCGGATATCCCCATACTGTTACAGTCCACATTTCCAAATCCAGTCAGACTTTTGATGACTACCGTACATCTCAAACAACGGACCTCTTCTAGTGTTCTCTTAACTGCAAAGCAGGTCAATCCTCGCTGAAAACTTTCCATAATACATCTAGTCTACGAGGAAGACAATTCTCTAGTTCCCATTTCAATAGTCTGATAATACATAAAACCCTATTCAATGCTTCAGGCGACTTGATAAGAATGTCTTCGTATGGAATAGTGTAGGGTATTCGATAGTTTAACAGGAAGTATGTCTGGAAGACTTATTTTAGTGAACCCGTACCGTGTTGGGCCCCCAATGACAAAGCAATATGTCTGCGGACTTACAACTCTAGAACTCGAGTTTCGATACTTGTAATGGCCAGATAACAAATAATCCATTGTGCAGCTTTGTGCTTAACTGCAAAAAAACAAAGATAACAAAATCTAGTTGGCCTCGTTCCCAGATTGGTATCCTTCTTGATTATGTTTTATACTATTGGATGGGATACATTGCCAGTTTTCACCACTGTTTTTGTGTTCACCGATTCGCATCTGGTACCATAAGGATCACTTTGCTTACCACAGTTGGGGTACGACTTGCTGTAGATCCCTACCTGAATGATCGCAGGCACCACGATAAACCATTTGCATCTTTTCCAATGTCATTACGTACAAGAAATATCCCTATATTGTAATCTTTAAATCTCTGATCTAAACACATCTTTGTGTCGGAAAAGGTTGTTACTTAACCTTCTTAAGACTGATAAGTTTTCAATAGTGTTACACACCTACGTAATGTGAAACAACGATAAAATGCAGTTCTGATGTATCATGTTCCACTAAGACTTTATATCAGCTATGACTGTTACATAAGTTTTTAATTTGTCTTTTTAAAACAAGTTTAATGAAATGTATTTATACCTCTGAATAAGTTGTTTGTAAACTGAATATTTTGTGTATTACTTTAAAAGAAAACATAAATTAATAAGCAAGTGCGTGTGTGTATATATGCATATATCACTATATATATAATATAATCGCATATATTCGAAACAAGTACATAAATATCATTTGTTATTTCAACATACACATTGCATTTTTGGAATCTTTCTTCAAGTAAACGATGCAAAATGCAGTTCTTTATTGTTGTAATAAAAACTGAAAGAGTGCATTCACATAATGCCTTCTATATATATTTCAAATCGGTGAATACAAATAACTTTTCTATCTTCCTCTCGGCTTTGAAATGATTAGGAGCAACAATAAAAGTTAACTACGTAAGTAATACAATATATTACATTACAAGCGTTATAAAAGCTGACTAATTCGTGATGACGAGAAAACCACTTGAAGCAAAAATGTATCTCAGGACGGCTTTATTAGCAAAGTGTTAATATCATTACCAACAGTCTTGCGATACAACAGCTGACTAACAATGTAAAGAAAAATGAACAGACACTTTTGTACTAAATACATTTTATTATACTACTAACTGTAGTAATTTGTTTATCAGTATTCTTTGAACGTAGTTTATATAAAAAAATCTAACTTGTGTGTCAAATGAATATCTTTTTGTTCTAACTATTTACAAGTAACAATATAATATACAAATGAATTAATAAAAAAAAACGTTTCCAATAAGTTTTATATTAACTTCAAAGTAAAATTTGAATACACAGTTAAGAGTTATCCTCCACTCATCTCAAGTTAGTGCGCACAGCAATTATTACAAAAGTTTTAATGTGAGTTGAAAGGTTATATAAGTTTCAGTGTGTTGTATCCCGTGAGTTTGAACAAATTTAGTGAAATCGAGATACAGATGATTGAACGGCATTCTACGCCGATCATGTTTGATAAATAACATAACATTATCTCCAATTTATATGCAAACGACGGGAACAGACAAGATGAAACACACAAATTTAAATTTCACTGGTGAATAGAGAATATCATCCAATCTATATTCTGTGTTTGTGTAAAACTAAAACTAAAACTTTTCCAATAGAAGAAAAATAAATAGAATTTTCTCTAACAAGAGACAATTCAAATGTCCAACATTGAGAAGTTAAAAATTAAGTCTTAGTAAGTAGACAAATAAAAATTCCATTTACTTATCCAGTGCGAAAAATAAAAGTTTTAACTAAGATATTAAACGCCTATACAGGGACTGAAAAAAATTTAATATAAAGCTTTAGCGAGAATAATTGAAAGTTCTCTATATGAGCCACATAAGAACTCAGTAAACCTTCAACTGGAAGCAATGAGGTTGATCATAACATTTTTAGGGAATCGCCACAAACGCTTGTGGCAGGCCACCCCTTATGAATCCCAAGTATAGCAAAGGGACTATGTAGACCTTTTACTAGGAGTACACACAAGGGGTGGGTTGGGACATGATCCCTAAGTGAGCACCTGTATATTGTAGGGAAAGCATAACGGTTTGATTTTCGGATATTGACACAAAGTTATACAAGGCTATCTTCACGAGTTGTCTCTAATTATGAACTCGCAAATTAGTAGAAAGACAGCTGGACAAAAGAAACCATGGCTAATCCTTGAGCTACTCTTGTCTGATAAAATGAGATAGTTAAGTGTCACTTACAAAATGGACCCACGAACACAAAGTGCGAAGGGAGATTTTGCGACAACTGGACTTGAAACGTGAACTTTTGCTTTAACCATTAGATTACGCTAGTTTGAAGAATACTTGGAAGCAAAAGGGAGTTAGCCACAACCCTTCACCTTCAAAGTCAAAATGGAGTTATTAGTAAGTTCAAAATGGCGGCTATGTATCACATAATTTCAGGTAAGTGGGACGAATATGTTACAGTTTGAGGTAGCAGTAATACACCATGTCTTGATCCCATGAAGAACGGACAACACGTTTTAACTATGAATATTTTTATTATTATTTCCAATTTTTTTAATTATAAAATAATTATAACAGAAATATTATAGCTTAGTGTCACATAACATATTTTAGAAGTTTCTATTCGTTTACATCAACAATTACTGTCACTGTTTGAGCCATCTGAACGGAACATATGAAGAAAAAACAGAGAAAAAATTTTCAAACACAATTTACTTTTGTACCTTACAAATAAATAAAGATCGTAGCTCCATTGTATTTGAGGCTTTATGAATGTTTATTCTTCATAGTAGAATGTCGGTTGGCTTACGACTCTACAAACTGGGTTTCAATACCAGTTTCGGGCAGAGTAAAGATAGCTCCTTATGTACCTTTCTTGCTTAACTAAACACAAACACTCTCCAGAATTTGATAATTGTTGAATGACAGTAAAAAATATCAACACAACTGCACACAAAACTGAGATATATAATCTACATTGTTACTCTTATCATGATCACAATCTTTCCCCCATCAGCTTCAATGTTGAAAATGTCTTCCTCTCTACAGAAAATGTGATCACATTTAATCTAGCACATGTCATGTCATTGTACTTAAGACCAGCCTAAGGAGCAACATATATTCATTACACACTTGCTCTCCAGTGGCACAGTGGTATATTTGTGGACTAACTCTTCTAAAATCCGAATTTTGGTACCAATAGTAGGTGGAGTAAATATAGCCCATTATGCAGTTTTATGTTTAATTCTAGTCAATCAGTTACTTATTACACGCTTATTCTTCTTACACATACATGGAAGAAGTTCAAGAATCTCATCAGGTGAAAGGCTACTACCTAGTCATTTTACTGATATCTTACCATTGTTGACTTCCATATTCGTCCATGAAGTGACGGTATTTCCAAGTGGGATAAATTAGGTTTTCTCCATATATCAGCCTGGTCATTGGCTTTATTGGTGACTGACATGATGGTAAGGCTTCAGGTTCTATTTTACCTAATGTTACCCAGGGAAGTTAATATCATAATAAATTAACATCCGACATTTTTTTCCCCTACATGTTGCACAGCATTTTTTCTATGAAAGTAAAAGGTGTTGTCTGCAACTCCCAGATTTTACCAAAGCCTTGAAATATTTTGTGACCAGTTTTATTGAGACAAAGCTTTCTTTTTCTACAAAAAAATGAGTTAGAACAAAATCCTCAAAGACATGGAAACGAATGATGAATATTAGAAAGTATATGACATTTATTTTTCTGCAATACATAATTTTGACGTTGTCAGTGTTAAGGTGTAATTGGATCAGTTGCTGTTTGATTTTTCAGCATCATTCATGATCATATTTTGTTTCATGTTAATACTTTTACCCAGTAATAAGACAAACATATCTGTCATCTGTGTGGATAACAAGTGATCACTTTGTCCGTGATGTGTAGGTGGCATTAAGAATAGTTCTGGAATCTGTCCCTTCTTGATTTTGTTTTTGATTTCTGTTATAGATTAACTTAATCTTAAATATTTTCTTTCTGATGTCACAAACAACGTTCTGTCTTCAAATTTTTCAAGAAACTTTTACGCATGCCATTGACTGAAGAAACGTTTTATTGGACGATTGAAGCAGAAGATTCTGTCAAGATTTTATTGGGTAAACTAACATAATGCTCCTTTATATGGTACCTGAAGCTGACATTGTGATATAAAATCGTCTACTTCATACTGAACATTACATGTATATCTCATGGAAGACGTCATTCACCAAGTTAAATTTTTTGGATGCATTTATTTACACAATATCTAAGACTTTCAAAGCTAGAGTATGGAATGTTGCATTTACTGGTAGCATGAATTTTTGTAACATAGTCACCCAATAATGTATGCTAACAACGTTTCGTGGGTATTTCTACAATACGGAGTCTCATTTTTCTAAAAAGCTCATACGTTAAGCTTTGTTATTTTTTCTTGATTGATTATAAGCTTTTGCATAAGAATAAGGGAGTGGCTCCAGTGGAAAAGTAAAGGTTGTTTTGAGGTCAGTTTTACTGTGTTGCCTCCATCATTGTAATCTTGACAAACAGAGTAGGGCCAAATTTCAAAAGAATTATTTCACCATTAATGACAACTTTATTCTTGTCAAGTCTTTGAAGGTCTTTTGTTTTAGCTTAGAAAGAGGAGGATCAAAGAAACCCAATGTGCGATCTAATGAAAAGCAGTTGCTCACAAAGGACTTATAAGCTCCCATTCCATAACTTTTAACATTCACTAAATGATGAAGTACAACACCTTTTACTTGAAATGACAGCTCACCGTATAGCACGATCACCACTTCTTAGACAGCCTTATTGTCATTCTAGTTACGTAAAGGAGCAAGCACCTTGTAAACATTATCCTTAATTTTCAAATCGATATACTCTTAAAGAACGTTACGTTTCATATTCAACCTCTACATGTTTTAATGAGCACTCACCTCTGCGTTGCAGAGCAGTTGATACTGAAGGTAATGTATTCACCACTGGTTTTGAAATCACGACTGGTATTGTTCTCATTTTTTTTTATCAGCTTCAGTTCCATCAAATGTGTTTGTTGAACTCATGTGGACTGCAAACCCTCCATTTTGAAATGCTGTCTGAACTGTTAGCATCAATTCTGGTAGAATTTTCATGTCACGTAAGAAAGAGATGAAGTACTCAGCATAATTCTGTCTGTCACAAAGTGAATGCCCATGGAATGACTTCTGCTACAGAAGTTAAATGTAAAATCCAGTCACGAGTAGGAATTATGAATAGCAAATTCGTTGTAAATTCACACAATTCAAGGTATGAGAAACAAAACGTGACAAGATCTCAACCAGTTGCTTCAATAATAATCAGGTGTTGTTCAAGTATGTTCTGCTACATCTTTAGCTTTGTGCTTTTAAGGTGATACTTGTACTGCTCTTGGCAAAGGGTAAAGATTCATTTTTATTTATTCAACTATCTTGTGTCGTTCCAGGAAATATCATCAGATGTAATTGGAATTTCAAATAAATTTACCAGTAGACTCATCTTTGCCTCATAACGTACCTGTGCAAACGAATAGTTCTATTATAATTCTTTCTAGTAAGTGCTCTAATTACCAGTCTTACTACAATGACCTCACTCTGAATGACACTTTCCCTCAAACCAGCGTCTCCAGATCGTGCACCAATATTTCCATTCACCATCATCAAAAACATCATCATATGTTTTTCAAATAGATTTTAATTGCTTTTGCACAAAGTGCTTAATATTTCTGTCGATTTATGTAATAACTCTTTCATTCATTTAAACTAATTTTCACATAATTTTGTTTTTATGAGCCGTCGATCAATTATATAAACTTATATAATTGGATAGATAAACTTATAATATCTCAGTTCTAATGATGACGTAACACTTACCTATAAAATGTTATTTAATAAGTTTGCAAATCGTATTAGTGATCCAACTATGTTCCTGCTATAAATGTCAAAAACTAAAAACTATACTGTGTAAAATTTAAAAACAACATCGAATACTTTTCGAAATTTGGTATGATATCAGAGACTAATTTGTTCGTATTTTGGACTCTTTGCATTACATACTCTCAAAATACCGTTATGCATTCCAATGAAGTGATCATTTGTATACGGACAGTTTAAAAATTTTGATTAAAAAAAACACGTGTGTGATAATAAATAACCAATTCAAAATGACTGTGAAAACCGTTATCAACAAAGCTAAAATATATTCATAGCAGCACAAACGTTATAAACAGGTACACATATGCATATTAAATGAAAAATTAATAAATGTAATCTTGTTATTATGACAACGCATGCCAGAACTGATGTTGCATAGCTACAGCCATAAGATGCTGAAATTCCGATGGAAACAAAAGGTACATTATTCTGAAAATTGGAGATTAAAATATAAGGAAGGCAATACTATCAATTTAAAATGATCCCTTTGACCACTGGAACCAATTTTTACATCCTCTCTGAGAGATTATCACGAGTAGCGTGATAAGGTGCACTGAACTTAAATAAAAAACATCAAATTTACAGCCAGTGTAAAAACTTTATCTAATCTCGTATTGCGTATGATTTACTCACATTTTCATTAACAGCAAGATCATCCAAAACTACAGATGTCACAAAAACAAATGAAATCTCATTAAAATGAAAAACAATCGTTTCTTATCCCGGAATAACGATGGTCCAATTTTCTGATTCTGAGGAATTGAATATTTTCACTTGAGTTGTATATGCTTGTGTCATTTTATTAAAAGACTAGACTATTTTGACACCTTATACGGAAACATAACCATGCCTGAGTAAAAGTGATTTATTTTGATACCAAATCCAAGATAATACATCTGTTTGCTTCTTTCATTGCTGAATAGAAAAAAATAAAAGGTAAATGTTAATAATATTGTAATGGGGTTAGAATTACTAGGCCTTCATGAAAAAGAAACAGTTAGACAAAAAGTTCCTTATAGATTGTGACGAAATGGGTAGGTTCATGAAGTTAAGCTACATATTTTAAAATGTACTGTAATTCAGATGTCAGATATCGATAAAGGATTCTTTATGCATAAAAGTGATTAACTGATTAATTAATTCTACTCTTTGTCTTTATTTTTATTTTAATAATTATTGGCTAAAAAATGGTCATTCGCTTAACTTTCCCAAAAGTTTTCCATTGACCGTATATTGAAGATTGGGAAACGACACCGAATGAGATGATATAACAAATTTGTTTTTTTTTTTCTATTTAAATGGCTTTTGTTTACCAATAACAATCTCAAGCAAACATTGTTTTTGGCAACAATGTCACTGCATGCAGATATGAACTAACTAACAGGAGCAAGTTATAGTGATGAGCCTAATGACATGAAACGCGTAACGGATTTACTATTGTATGTCTATTTTAATATCGATATTTGTTTGAATTAATTTTATATTTTACATAACTTATACTGTTAAATTTGTATTGCTAAATTTTAACCTATTCACTAAAGTTGTAGAAGATTCTCGAGTACAAGAATCAACAATATATACGTGTACGTAAACAACAGTGTATCGTCAATATTCTTGTAGAGGCCGAAATTTCTAGAAATTATCCTCCCGTCTATAAATGTAAACAGCGTGACGCGCCAAGAGATGATGTTTATTGCTGCTATATCAGACGTTATAACTGTGATTAGCTCTTATTAATCGTGAACTTCAGATATTTGGCCAGGAATGAAACGCCAAACAAACTATAAATTTACAATAACTGTTGATCTGTTCCTACATTATATACGACAGTAAGTCACTGTTTATAATGATAGTGTTTGTGTTTTTTTCTTTAAAAAGTTATTAAAGTACTTTAATATATATATGGAATATAGAGCTTATTAAACTTGTTAAAGCACCTGGCAAAACTGTTTTATTTCCGTCATAAAATAATCTTCCTTTAGTGTTGATTTATAAACACGGTAATAATAATATAAAAAAAATCTTGATATTTCTTAAATGAACGTCTTGCGTGACCATAAAATAAGTCTGATATAATAAAAAAGTCTTAAGTGTTGAAAGTATTGGTGACCCCTTAAGAAAATTTACATTTTTCAGTCAGAATTAAACAAAAATAAAAATAATTAATAAAACAGCCTTCGGTTCCATTTTATATTCCTTCTGCTCACATTTTTTATATTAATGTTTTGTGTACGCTATTAAACGTGTGTGAATATATGTTTGACTTTTGTTGTAATTGATCCATCTAAAACACCAGAACTCACAGTTGCCTCATTAACCACAAATTGACTCTGCTTATAGGTTTATATGGGTATAGTCATCCACTGGTACAGTGCTAACTTTCCGGATTTGCAATGCTAAAATCAGGTGTTCGATTCCCCTCGGTGGACTCAGCAGATAGCTCAATGTAGATTTGCTATAAGGAAACATACACACACAATGGGTAAAAATAAATTTGTCCGTTTCTTTTCGTTTGAATGATAGAATACAATGTATTACAAACTTCAATCTCTATCTTATTTAGCAGTAGTAAGAACCATATTGAAAACCTTTGTTTGTTTTCTTCTGTTGAAGGGTTATTTACGTCAGCTGTACATAATTTTAAACTCATAACCATTAAATCCACAGTCAACTCTAGGGATTCTTTTACCTGACTAAATATTAGGATTTTTGTTTCGCCCTCCCAACGCACCCGCAGCCATAAATTGCGAAACGCAACTTATTTTTCCATAACAGGACTGGAGAATAGGATCCATAATCTGGCACATTAACTATAGGGCCTTAATCAGTGAAATTAAACAGTGAATAAAATATATATTACTTATTTTCTCCCACTCTAGTTGATTCTAATTAAGATAACAGCATACTCTACTTTTAAAAATATTTACTAAGCCTTTCACGTTTCTAGCTTTTTCTCTGGAGTAAGTTTGTAAAAACGTTCAGTTCCAAAACATCATTTTTATAACAACGACATTATAAAACAATTTTTTTCAATAAATTTTGACTTCAAGATAAACATTTACTCTATTTTATTTAAAATCATTTGTCATCATTTGAAATACGGCTTTCTTTTTACTTCCCTAATATTTCTTATATGTACCTCTAACATCGCCAAGTGGTTAAGGCGCTCAACTCGTAGTCCGAGGATCGCGAGTTGGGATCCCCGTCGCACAAAACATACTCACCCTTTCACTGTGGGAGTGTTATAATGTGACAGTCAATTCCACTGTTCGTTGGTAAAAAAGTAGCCCAAGAATTGGCGGTGGGTGGTGATGACTAGTTGCCTTTCCTCTAGTCTTACGCTGCTAAATTAGGGACGGCTAGCACAGATAGCCCTCGAGTAGCTTTGTGCGAAATTCAAAATACAAATACAAATCAATAACCTCATCGATAGGATGCCATGTCGCCTTGTGGAGGTCGTTAGAGTACAAGGAGAGGAGGACCAATCAAGTACTTAATGTTTAATAAGAACTGATATGAGGTTACAAATGTTAGTTATGACAGTTTAATGCTATATGTTGTCATTATATATGTTTTGGCAAGGTTTTGTTGTAATATGTTTGTATCTCAGAACGGCTGGTATGTAATATATGAAATGCTGAATTACATATCTGTCTACAGGTATCTGATAAAATTGTTAGTTTTTCTAATAAATCGTTCATGATGTTCATAGAACCTGTCTAAATACATCAGATACATATATTAGTGATTCGTATAATCTGAATTTATCAGTCTGACAGAGTTAAGCGTATTTGTATTCAACCTTACTAATAATGACCTTATTTGTTACAAAATATGCCAAGTCTGTATATTTGTATCCTAATTACAATAATTATTGTTCAGAAATGAAATACACAACTTTTTGATCAGATTTGTTGAACACCAAAGGATTTGACATAAATTGTATTTCAGACACACAAAAGAGTTTAGACGTAAAGAAGGTATGATGGCGAAAAACAATATGATAAATATGGATTTAAAGTACTTCATTCCCGACTGCCTGAAAGCCTCATTACACTCCATATAAAGCTGTATTTTACACTCTGAAGACTTCAAAGTGTAATAAAAGTGAGCTAAGTACTGAGAAGAGAATGAAATAATGTAGAGCTGACACGTTCCGACTTATCTGATCTCACGGCAAACTGAGTTAAAATACTGTTATTTCAAAATATGATTAGAGAAGTCCCTCCCCCTTCTTTCGTCTCTATTATTATAAACATTTCGAGTTTGTACGTTAATCTAGTGAAAGTGAAGAAAGGCAAATGACAAAATATTACTTAACATTGTTTGTAATGTTATACGTATTGAATTAGGTTGTGGAAAAGAGGTATTTTACTACGTTAAATTTCAGATGTTAATACTGCAGCATTAAATTTCTCAATTCAGTTAGACAGTCACTGTTTGTTAGAAAAATAATGCGATACATAAACGCAAAAGAATTTATTCTGCCTTAATATTTATTTACACAAATAAAAAACCTATGAAGTACTAAATACGAACTTCTAAACTTATTATATGGCATGACTCACGATATCATGTTTAGACTAGAATGACGTATTGAAAGCATATACAACAATATCTTGGAAATACACTATCCTATAAATAGTACAGTGTACATCTTCCGATAACCTGCAGCAAATCACGTAAAAAAGATATACATTCATTCCTCATCACTCCCTCTCTCTAATCAATCATTACAGTGTATACTTTCTGATAACCTATAGCAAATCACATAAAAAAGATATTCATTTTTTCCTCATCACTCCCTCTCTCTAATCAATCTTTACAGTGTATACTTTCTGATAACCTGTAGCAAATCACGTAAAAATGATATACATTCATTCCTCATCACTCCCTCACTCTCTAATCAATCATTACAGTGTACACTTTCTGATAAACTGTAGCAAATCACGTAAAAATGATAAATATTCATTCCTCATCACTCCCTCTCTCTAATCAATCATTACAGTGTACACTTTCTGATAACCTATAGCAAATCACATAAAAAAGATATTCATTTATTCTCATCACTCCTCTCTCTAATCAATCTTTACAGTGTATACTTTCTGATAACCTGTAGCAAATCACGTAAAAATGATATACATTCATTCCTCATCACTCCCTCACTCTCTAATCAATCATTACAGTGTACACTTTCCGATAAACTGTAGCAAATCACATAAAAAAGATATTCATTTATTCCTCATCACTCCCTCTCTCTAATCAATCTTTACAGTGTATACTTTCTGATTACCTGTAGCAAATCACGTAAAAATGATATACATTCATTCCTCATCACTCCCTCTCTCTAATCAATCGTTACAGTGTACACTTTCTGATAACCTATAGCAAATCACATAAAAAAGATATTCATTTATTCCTCATCACTCCCTCTCTCTAATCAATCTTTACAGTGTATACTTTCTGATAACCTGTAGCAAATCACGTAAAAATGATATACATTCATTCCTCATCACTCCCTCACTCTCTAATCAATCATTACAGTGTACACTTTCCGATAAACTGTAGCAAATCACGTAAAATGATAAATATTCATTCCTTATCGTTCCCTCTCTCTAATCAATCATCACAATGTAAACATAGGGCGCAATCACTTGCGGATTCTTCAACAGGTGTTTAAGTGAGTAGGTTGTTAGCCCACTGCACCGAGCCGTCCCTAATTTAGTAGTGTAAGACTAGAGGGAAGGCAGCTAGTCATCACCACCCACCGCCAACTCTTGGGCTACTCTTTTACCAACGAATAGTGGAATTGACCGTAACATTATAACGCCCCCACGGTTGGGAGGGCGAACATGTTTGGCGCCACGCGGGCGCGAACCCGCGACCCTCGGATTCCGAGTCGCACGCCTTAACGCGCTTGGCCATGCCGGGCCGTCACATGATTTGTTCTAAACAATATTCGTTGAACTCGTCATGTCCCGAATGCTGAAACATCCAATAAAATCACCAACTCTGTACTGTTGAAATAGAAATAAAACACAGAAATAAGAGTAATATTTGACAAGATATTTATAACAAAAGGTACTGGCTTTAGCTTTCTGTCTTAAAACAAATAACATGGGCAAAACATTTTAACTTGAGATAAAACAATTAGCTTTTTAAATTTCTTGTCTCCCGTAAGTTTTGCCAATTGTTATTTTTTTCGGTACCGTTTAAAGTTAAGACGATCAAAGATCTAATTAAAAGGTGCAGTACTGACTGATTGTCTATAGTTAAAGGTGTTGGTGCCGTCAACCATGCTATATTGTTAGTGCAAAACGTTAATTACAAAGACGCTTCAATGAACATTGTCAAAACTATCTCCAACAAATCTACCATATACATTTACACCTACACATTTTATAATGGTCCAATTTCTTTTAATT
The DNA here is from genome assembly GCF_004210375.1 of Tachypleus tridentatus. Classification (NCBI taxonomy): domain Eukaryota; kingdom Metazoa; phylum Arthropoda; class Merostomata; order Xiphosura; family Limulidae; genus Tachypleus; species Tachypleus tridentatus. The sequence goes on from NC_134828.1 coordinate 95,829,703, forward strand.
ATTTTTTAACTTTCTTTTAAACTTATAGTAAGCAGAAAATATGGATGAAGGAAGCCATTTTCATTAATGGTAAAAAACATTTCCTCGGTAAAGCTGAGAACATGAAGGAATGTCTCCAGCTAAAGTTTTTTATGATAATTTATTTTGGGCAAAGAATTAAAAGTAACAAGACACGTATGCCAAATAATATGGTTAAAAAAAGGTTTGAATAAAAGTTATTATTCCAGTTATGCCTCTGGTGAAATTTTGTTCCTTAAGGCAGGCAGTGTTTTTGAAATAATTATACAGATACTGGAGTTTCATAATAATCACTTTGTATAAAGTTTTAGTTTAAACCAAATGAGTTAATTAAGTGTTTACAGCAAACACGTTTCACAGCTGAAATTAAACTAAAGCACGAACTTTAAGAGCAGGCTTCTTAGAAGATCTGTCAGAAGATACAGGCAAGACGCTCATAAACTGTCCTTAGAAAACAATTAATCTATTATACGTGCATTTTATCTTAAACATATACGTTTGGTACTAGTTACAGTTAAATATGAGCAAATGAAAAAAAATACAGATTTTGTAGCTGAAAACAAATCCATGTCATAACTATGTCTTATTTTATCTTAATTACACATACTTTTCTTTCTCCGAGTTCGTTAATTGATAAGTTATAATTATTGAAACATAAAATATAAAGTAAAAAGGAAAACTTGCCCTAAGGAAAAGCTAAGAAGATGCAAATTGTTATTCATTTCAACTCTGTTATTTCACCTTATTAATACTTTTCAACAATAGAAAAATGTTTCTCAGTCCCTTACCGAATTTACTGGCATCATTTGTCATTCACTTTTTAATTAAAGGACATTTTAATTACATTTTTTATATAAAAATTATTTCATTCATTATTGTCTTAATATATTTATTAGTATTATTTACTACTTATTAACTAGTCGAACGATAGTTTAACTATATTATTCATGTAAAAACCGTTTCATATTTTAGAAACATTTTAGTTAATCAGAAAGATATTCTTTTATATGTACAAAAACTCTCAAAATTCATGTTTTCTGTTTTGGTTTCATATAGGCTTCAAAGATTAGACAAACACATAACTCCAATGTCGTGAAATAACTTATTTGTTTATTATACGAACACATTTTTGTCGTTTTGGAAAAACAAATTATTCAAATGAAATCTTATTTCAGTAGAAACAATAATGTCTAATTTAGTACCGTTCTTGTATAGACAGATGGCACCACCATATGAAACTCGTAAACATTTTAGTTCACGTTTTTCGTCAGAAATGTAACGATATTTCACCAGAAACGGTTCATGTCTACTAAAAAGACCAGGTCGATAGCAAAATAAAAGAAGGTAAAAATTAATTATTTAATAATGAAATACATAAAACTAGAATTGTAGATTGCTTACTGATGTAAAAAATGTGATATAAAGCACAAGCGAATGTGAGCAAAACATAGAGAAGACTATTTTGAATGAACCCCGGTCTAAAAATAAAATCTGCTGGGCACGCACTAACTATCAAACCTTGTCTTAACTAATAAAGTTTTAGAAATAAACAGCTAAAAAGAAATTAAAAGGTATAAATAACAATGACAGCAGAATTAATACAGTATCATTGTTTTTGAACACTATATAATTTTATCATTTTTGTGTAAAGTCAAGATTATTGAAGTATAGAACTTGACATAATCTTTGTGGAAGCTGAAAATGTACATAACGCCTATTAAATTAGAAAGTTAATAGACATAGCGTTACGTAACTTTATATATAGATGATAAGGATTGTTGAAGTAAAACTGTAAATATTTAATTTAATAATAGTGATATGAAGTACTGACTTTGACCAACGCCGAATCTGTGGAAATACAGATTGACCGGTTATTTATTCATGTAACAAAATAATAATAATGTAGTATCAAAGTTAGCTTTATCTTATTATTTCTTTCCGTATAAAATAGCACTTCACCATCATATCGGTCCTATAGTTGGTGCACTCGACTTATAATGTGAGGGTCGCGGGTTCGAATTCTCGTCACACTATACATGCTCGATTATTTTTAGCTGTGGGTGCGTTATAAAGTGACGCTTAATCCCATTATTCGTTGATAAAAGAGTAGTCTAAGAGGTAGAGGTGGGTAGTGATGTCTAGCTGCTTTCCCTCTAGTCTTCCACTGCTAAATTAGGGACAGCTTGCACAGATAGCCCTCATGGAACTTTGCACGAAATTTAGAAAAACAAACACACTATTATATAATAACATGCTAGCTTTAAATTACATATTTTAATTTATTTTTTTTTGTTCCTCTAAAGTTTAGTGCTTTTCAGCTACTAGAAAGAAACCTGGTTTGCTCAGAGTTGAGAACCATTATTCAAAACATACTAAGTGGCCATTTATTAACCTCCCATTCCTCAAACTTTTACATTCCATTTACTTGCACGTGCAAATTTCACTGATGATATGTTATATCATGTGATATTTCAATCCATCAGTTGTTTATATAGCTCTTAATATTGCAGAACTTTTACTTAGAAATTACTCATGCTTTGTTTCTTGGCCGTATTTTCAAAAGCTAACATTATTTTAAAATTCCTCCAGAAGAATGAAACCACATAAGAAGAAGATCTTTACTGAATTAAAAGTAACACATCATAACCGCACCTAGTGGGTCCAGTTGTAATTTGAAAACTTAGTTTTCTACTGTAGACAGCACAGATAATTCATTGTGTAGTTTGAAACTAAAATTTTGAGGATTTGTATCCTCAAAACAAATGCTTAGTATGTTGCTAATGCAGCGCTATCTGTTGCAAAATCACACAAAATATATTTAAATATTAAGTTTTATGACGAACTTCAGTGAATGGGCAGCTATTTGATATACGAAACCTAAATAGCATTTCTTATTTTAAAATAATATTAATAAAAATATATTTCTAAATAATGTTCACAATTTATTAAAGTTTACAGAATGCATTACGTGATTTAATAGTATCATTATTTATTATACTATTACAATAGTATAATAAACATAACGTATACTAACTTTGTGACATTACATAGACAAAGATACAAAACTGTGTTTCTTCGATAAATCGGTTAGTTTCTAACTTAATTTTGCGAGACACAAAATAAGAATTAAAAAGATTCCCGTTAAAATTGCATGTATTTTAGGAAACAACCTGTTTAACCACTTTAGACAACCACTCAATCACCAAATGAGGTAGAGTATGGTAGTGCTATCTAGTGGCAGTAATCATAACTTATTTCCCAAACAATTTTATGTTTTATTGACTAGCTCAAGGAATGAATATTGAAGGTATAGTATTTTAAACAAAAACAATTATTATGCTGAAAAATCTATCAAACGCTTTGCTTAGCACGAATATTGGATATTGGTGATTCAATTGTTTGTTTTAAAGATGTCATATATGGCATAATTAATAAGGAACCAAACAAACACATAACGATTTCTATAATAGTTGGTCAATTAATATATTAAAACCGGAAACGAAACGATTAAAGCAAGAAGAATAAATACTTCTTTATCGCTAACCGAATAAGAAATTAGGAGAATTTGGTATTTTCAACATGAGAAGCTATAAAATACTAAGAGCAATAGTTTCGTAAGATTTACATCATCAATCACTACTTATACAAACTGCATTCAGAGTTAGTTTTAAAATAATAAGCAATGATAATAAACTATTCACATCTTTCAACGACCAGGAGCTGTAGAATAAGTAAAATATTCTGAAGTTTAGCCATGTTACTGAGGCTACTTACCACCGTCCTTAATTCTGAGGTATTGACCAGAGAAAACGCAGCAGTACTTTATCACTCGCCATCCACTGTAAGTTATTGTCAGCCCCCCTTATAAGATACCCACAGCTTAAAGTTAGTGTGGAAAATATTTTATCTTATCATATAGGTTTGAACCCGACTCACCAGTTCTGAAATCCAGATGTTCACAATAGAGAAAGGAATAACAAGCAATTATTTAATGTCACCTCTTAAATAATAACCTTAATATAAATACATGTAAACGTTAAAGTGGAGAACACATGCATTATTCACACGTTGCCTTTGTCGAGATATTGACAGAAGCCAGTCAAATGCCGTAGTGCATTTCTGGATATCAGTGTTGTTTCACTGGTTTTCCTTTTCATAGCCAAACAATAGTTCGTTATCACCAGTTAAAGCAATATTAGACGTGGAATCATATCGCCAAAAGTTTATGAAACAAGCACTTGAAAACTGCGTCGATGGTTGTAATGGATGCTAACAGAAGATTGATGCTTTCAATAATGTTGATCATTGGTGATGAATCTACCAAACACTGAATTGGTCTTCAGAGGTTATTTTATAGTACACTTCGTGTGAGTGCAATAGATTGTCAGGCACGCATTCTTCCATTAACTCTCGCAATGCTTAACCACAGCAAAATGAGATATTCTGTAAGAGACCCGTGTTCCAATCCCCGTCACACCAAAAACGCTCTCTCTTTCAGCCGTGGGGGATATTATAATGTGACGTTTAATCCCACTATTTGTTGGTAAAAGAGTAGCCCAAGAATTGAGAGTGGGTGGTGATGACTAGTTGCCTTCCATCTGGTATTACATTACTAAATTTGAGACAACTAACGCAGATGGCGTTTGTGTTGTTTTGTGTGAAATTCAAAACAAACAAAACTTTAATTGCAAGTTATTTATGGAAAGGACACATTTTTTTTGTTAGCATAAAAAATTAAAACTCTAGATATTTATCCCATGCGTGTCCCAGTTTAACTTACATTTCTCCTACTCTAAAACGTATTGTTTTGAGTCGCTTCGTACTTAAATTGTCCAAACTCTATGTAAATACCATACGAAGCACGTTCTTTAACTGTAATACTGTTTTATGTATGTAATTATAATGTACGCTACTTTGTTGTACGGTTAAATATTCCTGAAAAGTATGTTTTTTTATTCTTACACTAAACCATTCAAACTCCAGATCAGTGTTTCCCAAACTGTGGTTCACGTCCCTTTAAGGGTCAGCAGTAATACATCCAATTTGTGAAATACCATTTAATAAAAGAGTAAATAATAAAATAAAATATCAAGACCTCATAAACTAACATATATGTAAATTCCAAGTTAGTAATTGTAATTAACATAAATTCAATTATGTAAACTCATTGTGGGTCTTGCACCATTGCCTGCTGCTCGAAGAAAACAAGACATTTGATTTCCGATTGGAATGATGAATATAAAATGGAAGTAAAGTGACAAGACAAATTTGGAGCTGGATCTTTGTTGGAGACTGTCAGATATTGACCAAGAAATTCGCAATTTTTTTTCAGGAAAACAGTAAGGTCTTAAACATTACAGTAAACTATGAGATTTTAAAAACAAATTTCCATATTTAAATGTCTTTTCATTGTTCTTATCTTAAAACTAGAATCAAGCTGCAAAGGTATGAAAATACGCATATGATAAACCAGTTACTCGTGATAAAAACTATTTTTTTAATTGGAAGTACTCCGTCAATGTTGGCAAAGTTTGGGAACCCTTGCTCTGGACATTTTGTGTACAATTAAAAAATAAGTAATATGACAGTATTCAATTTATCATGCTTTATAGAATCTTGATTTCATTCTTACGTTCGATTTTACCTTCTATTTATTAAACTCCATAATAAGTCATTTTGCTCCAACAAGATACATAAACACTGATATTATTCTTTGCCGAAAGGTTTTCTTAAGTAAATGACTTATCATAGATGAAAGTCAAATAAATAGTAACATTATTTTTATGATTTTCGTAGCATCCCAACGGACCTTACAACTTCTGTAATTCTCTGCATGTTTTTATAAACCACAATATATCAACTAAACACCCCTTTCAGCAGTGGTATTGTGGTAAGTCATCGTATTTTAAATGCTATAAACCAGGTTTCGATGCAAACTTCAATAAATAATTACCATGAAGAAACCTTCTTCAAACGACGTACGTAACTTGGGATAATGGGAATTTGTGGGCTCATACCAGCTGATAGTGGTCATATGAGAATACAGAGCTCAACCACAAGATATTGGGGTTTTCTCCACTATTTACAGATTTGACACAAAACTTGGAATCTACATAAGAGAGTTTTGTTTCAGTTATATCTCTTTTGAGCTTCAAAAAGATATTTGTCTGTAATACCCATTTTTATATTTAGTTTCGGGCCTAACATGAAGTGGTAGAAACATGTCTTGTGATGTCATATATTCTATTCCTGAAACTATTGTGAGATTTTTACATTTAATTTCATCTATTCTGCACTAAGTTAATGCAAATTATTTAAAATATTCAACTCACTGTTACGTACAGTTTGATAAATAAACTAAACATTTTTATGATGGATGAACGTATGAGTGATATAACATAAACCAATTTCTTTCGCGTGGAAATCACAATTCAAATTTATTAAAAGTGTTTTCATTGTGCATAATTTATTCCATTAGAGTGTAGAAATCAATTGTCTGAATTATGTATACATTATTGTGTGTAAAAATGTCAGAAATAAATCTCACATCTGGCCTGGCCAGGTGGTTAAAGCACTCGACTCGCAATCCAAGGCTCGCAGGTTCGAAGCACCGTCACACCACAACAGCCGTGGGGGCGTTTAAATGTGACGCTCAATCTCACTATTCGTTGGTAAAAGAGAGCCACAAGAGGGGCGGTGAGTAGTGATGGCTAACTGCTTTCTTTCTAGCCTTACACTACTAAATTAGAGACGACTAGCGCAGATAGCCCGCGTGTAGCTATGTACAAGATTTCAAAACAAACCACGCAAATGTCAGGTGAATGTTTCAGCGGGAGAAATGTTTTTGAATCGTGTAAAATATTTTCAAGAAGGTAATCAAAATGCATCACAGTAACTCTTTGGTTACTTACTGATTTATCTGAAACAAAAATTGAAATTATATTCTATATTCATCATATCGTCTGAAAAATTAGAAAAATCTATTATTCCTATCTATACTGAAAGATGAATTTACAGTAGTCTGCACTCGAAGAAAAGAGAAACTTACGTCTTAGGAGTTTGATAAACATTTTTGGCACAATTTGCAATTGGAAGGATGTTCCAGTGCTAATCAATATGGCCTGCTCGCATCATACACGCAAAAGTTATCGTGCAAATACGAACAAATGCTTATTGTATGTGTAACATGTTATACAATACTGTCTAAATTACCAATTTTTATATCACTTATAATTATTTATACACGAAAACATAATCAATTTCATCATTGTGACTGTTACAGTTAAATAACACAAGGAGTTACATAAAGGAACACGTAAATAGATTAAAAAATAATTGCAGGAGTTAAAATGATTTCGTCATATCAATTTTCAAGTGTTTTAAAACGTAACATAAAAATAGAAACTGGGTTATCATAGGTAATTATTGAGAAACTTAGGAGCTAGCAAATTGCTGGTTATGCAATAAAGAAACTTACTAATAGAAAAGGCCTGGCATGGCCTAGCGCGTTAAGGCGTGCACTTCGTAATCTGAGGGTCGCGGGTTCGCGCCCGAGTTGCACCAAAACATGCTCGCCCTCCCAGCCGTGGGGGCGTTATAAGTGACGGTCAATCCCACTTTTCGTTGGTAAAAAAGTAGCCCAAGAGTTGGCGGTGGGTGGTGATGACTAGCTGCCTTCCCTCTAGTCTTACACTACTAAATTAGGGACGGCTAGCACAGATAGCCCTCGAGTAGCTTTGTGCGAAATTCCAAAACAAACAAACAAACTAATAGAAAAATAAAGATTTATACCATTACTTGAAATCCTATGCCTTCATTACTGGGTGGTTTGGCAGAATAGGCTATTATGAAAGCTGTTAAAATAAAAAATTATGGAACACACAAAACTAATGGTTCTTATTTGAGCAGTGTACGTTTGACCAACAACGGAATAACTTGTCTGTTGCATTAAGGAAAAGTTTTGAAGTGCCAGATAATTTTGTAAAACCAAGTATGACTTATTCATCAAATCTGTTTCTGAGGTTTCAATCGGTAACCGACTTAGTTACCTAACTACCTCCCAAACCGGTTTTTCAAACTAGAGAATCAATTATTAGATATAAATATTCCACAAAAAACTCCTGGGAATCAGCAACAGATGGCAGCATGTGAAGCACGAAGATCAAAAGATGTGTGTGTTGTTAGTATAGCAAAGCCACAAAGGGCTATCTGCTCAGCCCACCGAGGGGAATCGAACCCCTGATTTTAGCGTTGTAAATCCGGAGACATACCGCTGTACTAGCGGGGGGCAGATCAAAAGATAATGAACAAAAACATGTTTTTATCTAAGTAGTTTCATTTTTGATAAACAATTAGTGTGTTATTTATCAGTTTGTGCCTTTGATGTCGCTATGTAATAGTTTGAGGCTAACGAACAAATTAATACTACTATTAGGGACAGAATTTATGGTTAACTGAATATGTGTGGTGTCAACTATTCAGACAAATTATAAAATAAATAATGTTTGATGTAGATCAAACGATACAATATGTATATTATAATTCTACTCACAATGACATTATAGTGGAGGCTCAACCTTTGTTTATATCTGTAAAATCAACAGTTAAAATATTACTTTAAAACGGGAGAAAGACTGGTTAAATGATAGAGAAACACATAAAGTACACAAAACAGAAAGATATACATTTTCTTCAGACAACCGATGATCATTTCACGGCTCGATGAGCAATGACAAACTGATTTGGTGGATCTCTCCAATCTGAGTCATTATAACAATCAGTTTTAGTATTCACTCAAGTTTATCAGCATATCCAATCTGAGTCATTATAACAATCAGTTTTAGTATTCACTCAAGTTTATTAGCATATCCAATCTGAATCATTATAACAATCAGTTTTAGTATTCACTCAAGTTTATTAGCATATCCAATCTGAGTCATTATAACAATCAGTTTTAGTATTCACTCAAGTTTGTCTGCATGTTTTTTAAATATACTTGAACTGTTATTCTGCTCAAGGATAACAAAGATGCGACACTTGACAAAACTTTCATACAAATTCTAAAACAGGGTTTAAAACTCTTTAAATTTTCGACAGATGTTCGAATAAAATTTATTTACTGATTGTCTGTTTCAGCGATATCGAAAGGAACAAGTAATCCATTTTCTTGCAACAAATAATGAAACAAAAAGCGGCTATAGTTGAACGATTTATCCATAGTTTTAAAACTAGAATGTGGCGCTATTTTACGCGTGACAGAACTTACAAGTATTTCTTCTTATTTAAAAACTTGGTCAAGTTATATAATCAAACGTACCATTTCCGTACGCAAAAGAACCCAACGAACATTAACTATTCTAATCATTTTTTTTATACTGAAAGATTCTTTATAAACCATTCACTAAAGGAAGCTTCTAGTTCAAAGTGGACAGTCAAGTATGTAGTAATAAAGTGAATCATCCGTTTACAAAAGAGTATATGTTTGTATTGAAAAAAAAATCTTTACGATTCACAAAAGAGTGGAGAAAATTCCCTCTTTGTACAAACCACAAGATTATCTTGGACGAATCTTAAGTGGAAAATTACGTCAGTCATATTTTGAGACCCCTCAAACTTAAGGGTTTATGGGAAGTGGTCTTGGTAAACATACCGTTTCTCGTCACTTTCATAATATACCTTATGGTACAAGATGAATTGTCTACTTTGCAGAGCCAAAGCCTGCTACTGTAATAAAATATATATACCAGATCATTAAAATGGACCTAAAAATTTGATTGCAATCTTAAATTAAATGGAATGTTCTTAAATCTGACAAACAACCTACATTTAGCTACCAGAAAGGTAAGTACTACATGAATTTCATAACAATCCCAACACAAATACAGCTCCTTTCATTGTTAGGCTCGACATGGTCAGGTGGTTAAGGAGCTTGATTCGTAATCTGAGAATCGCGGGTCCGAATCCCCGTCGAACAAACATGCTCGCCCTTTTAGCCATGGGGGCGTTATAACGTGATGGTCAATCCCACTATTCGTTGTTAAAAGAGCAGCCCAATAGTTGGCGGTGGGTGATGATGACTAGCTACCTTTCTTCTAGTCTTACACGGTTAAATTAGGGACGATTAGCGCAGATAGCATTCGTGTAGCTTTGCGCGAAATTTCAAAAAGCAAACAAACAAATCCTTTCATTATTAACGTTCACGGTTGATTTTATTCATTCTACGTGTACACTGACGTAATGAAAACTAGTATTGTTGGTGTTATAAATTACTATTAATACGTATAATTCAGATTAAAGGTGAATATGGAGATGTGATCACTGAAACTTTATAAATTTGCATTACAGACCCTTTATAAACAAAATTTCCATGCTATTGAAACCAATATAAAGGATGACATTGGTAGATCTACCCAATTTGAACAATACAGAGTGCTCATAACAAATGACTTTGGCTATCGCAAATACCTGTGACTTTATCAGAGTGAGCTATTATCTTGGATTCCTTACTGTAATGTAACGTGGATTGACGAAGTTACTGAGTACTCTGTCTCTTTCAGCCACCTCATTCATGAAACAAGAAGTCTCATCCAACAAAAAAAGTTGTTTTCAGTCTAGCATACTATTGATATCATAACTCAGAAAAGGATTCTTTTCTTTGGCTGAGAATTGAATACAAAGAACAATGCACGATACTGAAAACATCTGGCCCAAGATGCTAAGCAGTTTGACCTGACGAAGAAAAGAGACTGAAATTGCTCAAAAAAGTTTGTATGTTTTGAATTTCGCGCATAGCTACACGAGGACGACTTGCGTCTAGCCGCTCGCCCTTAATTTGTTAGTGAACATCTTGAACGATAAATTATTGAGCTACGATTTTCCTAACGAATGGTGAGATTCACCACCACCTTATAACACTTCCACGACTGAAAAGGCGAGCATGTTCGGTGACTGGGATTCGAATCTGCGATCAGTCAAAGTGCCCTGATCACCTGGTCATACCAGTCACAATCTTAAAAAAGAAAGAAAGAGAGATGATAAAGGTAAACTCCAGACTTTTGTTATTTCACAAGATGTGAGTTAAATTACTTTTAGTTTTCTCGCTCCCATACTACCTTGACTGATGAAGGCCAGTGGACTACATATTCTTTAGCTTCAGTGGCCAACAGAAGACCAATCAAACTTTCCAAATCGAGTTCGAGGATAAATAATCAGGTCCGATACAACCGTGTCTTCATTTGAAAGCAAAATCTTTCAAACATGTGAAACCAGCAAGCAGTAGAGAAAAAGGAAGATATCTGAGTTTCAGTGAATCTTTTCTTCATTTTATATTTTCTTATGTGTTTGTACACATGAACGACAAACTTATCTTTACGTTTACAAGCCCTACATAGAATCTTTATTGAGATATAGTAGACAAGACATTAGAAGTCTCGTGACTTCGTCTATATGGGTAAAGGATACGGCAGGCAGTTTTCTGATGCCAACTTTAATGTTGGCGAGAACGAGGAAATAAGCAATTGATTCATTGAAACACGTGGTTTGTATTTATGCTATAATGGTTAAAATCCGCCCATTTCGTGTATTGGTGAACGTTAAGACAACTCATGAAAAGTCAGTTAAATGCCCTTCAAAATATAGCGTGCAAGGCATTTCTAATTCCACGGTACATCTATATCTATCTATCAATTATATATTTTAGGGTTGAATACCAACAAGTATTATTATATACTGTATTCATAACTATATGTGCGTAGAGAATCTTGGAAAAAAAAATCTGTGCACTTTCAATTATAGTTTTTTCTCGGCTTTTGCAAATTGATTTTCACGCTTATATATGTATATACGAAATTTTATTTAGTAAAATAGATAACAATTTCAAAATCAATAAATTGATAAATGTTGTAAAGAAACGCGAAATAATATACACTTGTTTCCTTTGACCTGAAACGCGATGAATTTGCCGGAGTTTCTCATTTGACACGATGAAATTGGGAAGTTTACTAATTGTAATTGTTTTGGCAGATCATTGTCCTTCACGGTTAATATTCTTGTCTATGCATAATTTCACTCCATTTTGGAAATTTATTTGTTATTTATATCATTGTTTCTTTTATGTGTCAAAACAAAAACTGTTAACCAAGCTTAGATCTGACAAATATCGTAACTATATGTTTATGTATAATTTTCTGTGAAAACACATTTACTTTGAAGCTCCCTTAACAGCTATGTCTTTTTCTAGACAAAACTGCAAAATTTTTACTGTAAAAAATAAGTAACAACAAAATTAATTAACATCATTTGTCAAAACATTTTACTGATAACAACAAGTTTTGTTTAATATTCAAATGTGTGTGTGTTCATATAGCAAAGCCACATCAGGCTATCTTCAAATGTAGGGCACTTACACATTACGTTTGACAAATCTGGGATAAAGTTGTTTTTCTCTGCATTATTACCGAAAGTGTGTTCAGTAGATACTGATAAGTTTTACTAGGTTACTCGTTGATTTAATACAGTTTAAACAATAGTTTTATTCTTTCGTGTTTTGTATATTTCAAGCATAACCATGGATGTTTGTCGTGGACTAACATGACGCACGTAAGGTGAAATAGACTAGGATCGTCTACTTCAGTTTGTTGATTGAACGCCAGACTTAGATCAGTATATAGGAATGAACAAATAGGTTTGCTAAATTTGTAGAATAATTGTAATGGAAAGGTTAATCTTTCTGAAATGTATGGCTTACACGTAAAAAAGCAGGTGTTCTTCACTGCATGTTCAGTTCACACATTAAGTGAAGCAGGTCGAGGACTGTTTACACAATCCACCCCTAATATAGCAGTGATAAACTAAAGAGAATGCAGTTAGTCATCGCCATTACCAACTCTTGGCTACTTTTTACCAACGAAAAGTTGGGACTGACCATCACAATATAACGCCTCTAAAGTTCCAATGGCTAACATGTTCTGTAAAAAGATTCAAACCCTCGAACTGCAGATTGCTAGTCTAGCGCCATGACCATTACGCCATGCCTGGTCTTTGTTAAATAAAACTAGTCATGATTCCTAATCTCATTATAACTAAACTAAAGTTTTATCGAATTGTTTAATAATTTGTATTAATTATTTGTTGTTCTTGTTTTTTTTTAAATCTCAGGGTATTTAACTTACAACTCCTATATTAATTACTATTAATTAACATACTAGTGTTAAATATATGTTTTTCTAAAAATAAATGTCAGGTTATTATTCAAAATATAGCATTCTAATTAACTCTAATAAACCGAGGACCATATTGTACCGATCTATACTGACTGATAGAATACAATCTAAAAATCATTGAAACCTTTAGTTTCTGAGACGTCTGTTTGATGTTTTGCAACAATTACTTGATTTATGAATCTGCGTTTGTGTGACATTTTTATGGAGCTAACCACTTAATACTCGATAGATATGATCATTAATTATTGTAACAATTGTATTCTTCCAGTAGAGTAGTTAATATATCGACTATTTGTGCTGCGAAATGTTATGAGTGTGATAGGCTATTCACATAACCTTTTCCCGACAAAGATCACGTAATAGGCTGATGATTCGTGACAGAATTCTCCCTTGATTGGAAGGTTTTCACTCTTAACTTCCACTATATAAACAAAACAGTTGCACTGGCGAGGAAGCCAGAAAGAAACGTAAAAGGTAGATTCAAAAAATTGTTTTCAAAGAAGAGAGATATTAAATGAGTTTCCAGTGAAAACAAAATGACCTTTAAAATATAGATTATGGAAAACTAAACAGAATGAAAGAACTCGTACGTTATCGATATCTCCAAACTAAACTTCAGTAATGAAATATTGACTTAGTAAAAGTATAAGGAGTTACAGGTAATTATTTTATTTACGTTACTAAAACAATCTGGTAATAAATCATACTATGATTTTACAGTTTATTGACTATTTCTATTCCGTATCAATATTCGCATGAACAGTCATCCCAGTGACCTTACATTTTTTAGAGATCCACAAATCTATATACGTCCGTTACTTATTTATAACAATTTAATATAAAGTCACCAATTCTCGTTCACATTTGTGCTTGTACTTTTTCAGCAACAACATTCTTTGTAGTCGTTACTATATTCGTATTCTTAGTTCCTAGAATTAGTTAATATTTAAAGAAATTACTTTAATGTTCGCTCTTTTCATAAACCGTTTATAGGGAAGGACGTTCAACGCTCCAATCCTAATCGAAGTTTATAAACTCTTAAATACCATTTATTTTTAGTTATCCTAATAACAAAAAACTAGCCCAGATCACAAAGCAAAAGTTCAATATTATAACTACAACCCCCACAACTTCCAAGATATTTTTAAAGAACGCCCACAACTGATTAAACAAATGGCCATTAACATCTCTCCTATGTAATTAATAATGACACTACGAAACTACCAGGGAGATAATTCGATAACCTTTCACGCTGACTTCTCTATCCTCCGATCCAAAATGAACTCTCTCCACTGTAACGTAAATCGGATGCGTGGAAAAACGTTTAAGTTTCAAAGTTTCAAGTTTAAGTTTTGATGTTAAACTTACGTCGAATGAAGGAACCCATATTCTTCTATAACTTAATTCATTTTCCTTCCCACCTTTTTCACTTCGTTTTTATAAGCGACTTTTACCTTCAAATAGATTTGTTTTTGTTTGGTATTTTATTCAATGAATGCTTTCTTTTTTCTGATTCAGTAGTTTGATCTCTTGATTTTGGTTTTTGTTTCTTATTAAGCACAAAACTACATAAAAGACTATCTCTGCTCTACTCACCACGACTATCGAAACCCGATTTTCAGCAGTAAAGTTTGCAGACATACCAGTGTGCCACTAGGGGGCAACTCGATCACTTAAGTTTGTTTATTATATAAAATTGCTTGTCTTCTTATTCACTTGTTTATCTTCGATTAATAAACAACTTTACGTTTCGTAATTTCGTGTTCAATCGCTCTACTTTTCATTGTATCTCGTTGATATAAACTTTTGTTCTCTCGTGTTAGGCCCGGCATGGCCAAGGTGGGTTAAGGTGTTCGACTCGTAAGCTGACGGTTGCGGGTTCGAATCCCCAATCGCATCAAACATGCTTGCCCTTTCAGCCGTGGGCGTTATAATATTACGGTCAATCCCACTATTCGTTGGTTAAAGAATAGCCCAAGAGTTAGCGGTGGGTAGTGATGACTAGCTGCCTTCTCGCTAGTCTTACACTGCTAAATCAGGGACGGCTAGCGCAGATAGCCCTCGTGTAACTTTGCGCGAAATAAAAAAAAATCACTCGTATTTTATATTTTGTATTGTTTTTACACGTCCCTCAAAAGTTAATGGATGTCTTTTGATAACTTTTTTAAGTGAAATACAACATCTTCAAACCTCCAAACTAGCTAATACTAAGATCTATCCGCTAGTAGTAAATTCAACATATATCAATAAAGCCACATTCTTACGCAATTACGCAATTACCAACACTTTATGTTTCTCCTATCACCTTTTTATGTTTAGCATTCAGCATTCTACGAAAGATTTCACCTTCGACTAGGTAAAGAAGGTCGAAGTATCACGATTGTCAGCAGTAAGATGAGCAAACAAGAACACTTTGAGAGCACCTACAGGCATAATATTGTACTCGACTTGTTTCGCAATATCTACAAAGAGGTCTTAAACGATTCCTGAACACTTTTGCGTGTCATTTGGAGACTTCCAAGCTTCTTGTGTTTGGCCCGAAAGTCTGTAATAAGCAAACGGACTTAAGTCACCTTGCCACTTCAAATCACTTTTCGCAATTCCAATGCTTAAAGATTACAATAAGTGACTTCTTTTTTAGTCACTAAAAATGTTCAAAAATGTCACTTCAAATTCAGAAAAAAACCTTTATTGGGTAGTTGTTTTTCTTGTTGTTTGGCAAAAAGAAAATCCCATTCACTCCTGAGGGGGCTTTTATATCTGATTAATTTATTCTCGTTATTTATCTCCTGTTAATTTATTTTTAATGAATTATTTTGGTTATATAGTGAAATATGTCGTTTCTATAATTTACAGTATTTTTCATGGTTTTGTACATCTTCCATCTTACTGAAATAATTATCCTTTTTCATTTACTTATAGAGTGTTTGTTCAATTTTATACTAAGAATATGTACATGTGATTTCGAGCTACACATTATATAATTTTTGTCTTTTTCTGATAATCTATATATTTTTAATAACCACATTCTGTTCACTGTAAAATCGATTAGAAACTATAATCCAAAACTTGGTTTTCATATTCCCCAGGAAAATTGTTTTAATTTGGCGAATGTTTCATCTTTTTTCTTATTTTCTGCTATATATTGCTATTACTTGTTATCATCTGTTATCTTGTTTTCAACATCACGACCAAAATATTAATGTGATCATTGTTTGTTTATTGCGTTAATGTGGAGTGTAACAAGAAAATGCTAGGGATATTTTCTTAAAACTGAAAGAAATTTATATTATAAAGCGACTTGTTCGTTTGTCCATTGCAAAAATTGTCCATTTTTTTATCCTCTGATCTTCATATCACTATTAAACTTTCCGGGCTTGTTGGGTATACATCAGAAAGATTCTGATATTCCTTACTTAATTACTTTTCTTACAATTAGGAGATTAACAGATACTTATATTACCACCCTGGAAAGTGCTGATCAATGGCGGACATACAAGATGTCCCGCCATCCCCGTAAAGCCAAGAAAATAAATGCCACGCCTGGCTCAGGTACCATTACTATGGTTTACAACAATGAAACAGAAACGCCTTGATTGATAATTCAACCACACTTACGTAAGGCTATGAAAGCAATGATTCCTTGATAAAGCTTATAATTAGTAGAATTTATTTCATCATAGAAGACGTTTTACAATTTTCCATTATAATAGATAATAAACTTTTATTATCCTAATATTTATACTTTAAAAGTCAAATAATAAAAGTAAAAGGATAAGTGCAAATATATTGATATCAGTCAAACAATTATTAAAAACAGTCTGGTGTAAGTTACTGACTCTCATAACGTTGATTTATACCATTTGTCATCGTTTATGTGATAATAAGTAACCTGATTTATTGTATTTTTAAATGAGTAATAATGTGCATTTATAAACGTTACTTTTAAAACTGTATGAACGATTGCATCTTATCCATTAAATTAAACGTTTTTAGTTTACACATATGAGACTATATAAAAGTAACACAATTGTTTACCCTGCCTATATTGCGTTGTTTTTAAATTTTCGAATTTTTCATCAAGGGTAAGTTATCGAAACATTTTAATCCATGTTTGTTTTAGTTCGCTATTGATTAGGTTTTTCTTTTTACAAAGCTCTTCAATTGTGTAAAATGTTTTACCAGAAAAGCTACTAAAATTTAGATTAACAATTTATAATATTAATCCCAACTATAAATAACAGGCTAGCGACAAAACCTTATGACGACTCTGCTTTAAGCCAACAGTTATACCTCCTCGTTCTTAGAAGTGTTTTATCCCTTAACTGAGAAGAAAAACACCTGATAAGTTTTGGCCTGCTTATCTAATTATTAAACCTAATTTGCCTATCACATTTGGCACCAAGGTGAGTTAAAAGCTTCATCTACCATATCTATCGTATTTGGCACAATGGTAAGCTTAAAGCTTCATCTGCCATGCATATCTTATATGAAAGCAAAATGGATTTAACCAAAAAATATTTAGTTGAAATCTAGTTATATCTAGAAGATCTGTGCGTCCTTATAAACTATAAAATCTCCAAATTCATCTCAAGGTTTCTTTAAATGAACTGTTGTATAGCACCTGGATGGGTTACAATGTGATTTAATAAAAACAAATTTGTTGTTTTAGAAGCCAACGTAAAGGAAATCCGAAGAAACATCTCCTAGTTAGAAGTCCAAGTCTATTGAAAACACCTATAACTTGATAACAGTTCAACACCTGAAGATTGTAATAGACTCTTTTACGCTAGCTAGTTTAGATTAATCAACATTTTAGAAAAGAACAGAGCTTACCAAAAAAAAGGAGCTGACAGAAAAGCAGAAAAAAGGTGAATAATTTTCAACTTGTTAATCTTCTTTATTCAGTTTTAAATATCTCAAGTGAACCGTTAAGCAAAAATCAAATTTTTATGTTAAACTTACACTTAAAATTCGCTCTCTGTTTAGTTTGTTTTAATTTCGCGTAAAGCTACTCGAGGGCTATCTGGGCTAGCCGTCTCTAATTTAGCAGTGTAATACTAGAGGGAAGGCAGCTAGTCATCACCACCCACCACCAACTCTTGGGCTACTCTTTTAAAGACGAATAATGGGATTGACCGTGATATTATAATGTCTCCACGGCTGAAAGGGCGAGCATATTTGGTGCGACCGGGATTCGAACCCCCCATCCTCGGGTTACGAATCAAACGCCTTAACCCACCTGTCCATGCTGGGCCTTTTCTGCTGAGCTCACCGAGGGGAATCGAAACCCTGATTTTAGTATTGTAAATCCGGAGACATACCGCTGTGCTAGCGGGGGCTAATTCACTGTCAGTCCTAGAAATGTATGTTTCGAACCAGTTGTTGATCTCACGAAATCCAACGTCAGCTTTTTAAATTTGATTCTCAATGAAACAGAAAAAGCTAGAATCACGATATACTCCAGATTTAAAGCATATAATGACATGAAACTAAAACCTAATTCCAACTAAAATGAAGTACAGGTCTTGAAAGAATTAAAATCTAATAATAAAATACAAAAAAAAACGTTAAGTTAACAATGGCGGTTATACTGTCGTCATAGATAAAACTCATTACAAAGCACGTGTTATTACCTTATTAAAAGATTAATCTTGCTCATTACTCATAAGTAATCTTACCAACAAAGTACTTTCGAACATAAAAAATTGGGATAAAGGATGCCCTATCCTCATTGGTAAAGTAAAAATTCCGTCATCCCTGCACATTGTTATCCGTTGTTTTCTTACATCCTTCTTCTTCTTAATATTGTCAGATATTGACTTTCTTACAGGCTCGTAGTTTGTAGCATAGGCTCACCGATAGAAATATTTATAAATTAAACTTCCTATTTGAAATTAACACCTGTTCTTTGAAAAATTATTTAGTCTTTATAAACATGACCAAAAAGTTCAGTATCTTTCAACATAAAAATTATATGTACCTCAATACCTGTAGAACAAACCTTACATTGTGTAAGAGAAAAATAGAAAATAATCCTAAAACCAGATCACCTTATGAACTCTACAACAACGCTTATGAACAACGCTTATTTTACGACTAGTTTTATTTACTGACACTGCTTCGTACTGATCATGTCCAAAACATGTAATATGTTCCACCATCAATAAAACTCTTCTTTGTGCGTATAGATCGTTGTCTGAAAACGAATTATTTATTGTGTTGTGTTATTCATTTCTTATTACGGATCCCTAAAGATATCTTTTCTTTCCTTATAAGACTTTTGTGTACTTCACAAATAATAGAAGGGATCAAAATAGAAAATCAAAACTATTCAAGTATGTTCTACACTATAGATCCTGATAACAACGCTTCTTTAAATACAGGTGGACCATTATTTGGAGAAACTTAAGATCCATTTTAGTGCGAAATAATCTAGAAGTTGTGTAGCTACTCAGAAACTGCTATTTAAAAAGAAGTATCCACATTAAACGGCTGAAAAGGGAATCCGACCACAATGAACAAAGCTAAAGACTTGAGGTTTCTAGCTATGAATTAAAACTCCAAATTTGAATTATTTGGCAACAGTTCTCTAAAAGTTGTTAAACGATGGAGAAGAAATGATATCATAGAATAGAATAATATCATAGAATAAACTGTATAATAGTCAATTTAGTGAATCTACATTCAAACAACTTTGGAGCTACATTTCAGCTAAATGAGCGTTTACACTGAAGTGATAGAATTTTGGTTGCTGATAAGAAGAATAGACTCTGATTCATCATGCTATTCCCTCATAGAATGGGGATGGATCTTCCATGAACACAATGATCCCAAACATAGTAAAACAATATCTTGATGGTGAAAAGTTCAGTGGAACGTACATCGATGTCTTTCTTAACTTATAGATTTTCATTACAAACATTTTTCAGGATTTATGGGTTTATGTAAAATTCGAGAAGATCGCAAAATATCCACATAACGAAAAACGACTGAATTATAGACAGTAATAGAGGCACTTAGAACAAAGAACACAAGAAATAATGGTTTCTGTAAATCAAATGGCTCACATTCAGAATGTTTGTGCATCTTACGAATCATTCGCTGTTTCATTTGTTTCCTATGGTAAGCTCTTGCACCATTAACCTGTTGACTGCCAGGCATTTCAGCTGCTACAATACAATTCTAATGCTTCTTCATTTTGTAACTTTTTCGTGACGCCATTTTGGATCGAAAGTAAAACAATTTGTAAGTAGGTCAAATGCATGTATGGTGCTGACATCTAGCGTTGAAGTTATGTATTATTGAGAACGAATTAACTAGTCCGTGGCACTGTGTTACCGATCGGTTTGGACGAGTTATCTCTTCTACGGCACTGAACAGGTTAATAAATGCACATATAGTTTACGTTACTCTCCATTTCTGGCTGAGTCGTATATGTGTATCGCTTGAATTTATCACAATTATTTCTGTTGTTTTACTAATATTTTGTTGCTTTTCTCCATTCACAATCTTCGTGAAAAGCTACACAAACGGCTACCTGCACATAGCTGTTCCCAATCCCGTAATTAAAGACTAGAAGGACGAAATGTCATAAACAGCACCATTATTAACTCTTATGTTGTTTTCATACGATCAAATCGCGAATACAGTTATTATGGAGTTACCAATGTAGTTTCAAATTGTCTCTCCAAGTTGAATCGGTTACCTGTTATAAACTTGAGAGAACATTTTCTACAAGTTTCAGCTAGGACAACAATACTGCTATTTTACATATACACATCGCACATTGTTGATTCATACGCTCGACAATCTTCTGCACATGTAAAGACAAGGAGGAGCTTTTGCAATACACATTTAACAATATATGTTACACGTATTTCTAAATATATATTTGACTAAAACGATCATCAATAATAAAATAAATATATACTAGTAAATCAATTAAAGTATACATATATGAATGTATATGTGTAAAAGATTCAATTATTGCACTTTGATACTTTCATATTTTGTCATTTTTATGTATAGTATCTTACGATGTTCTGTTTAAAAAACTGGCTGCTCTTCAGTTTTAAGTTTCAGATTCAATACTGTGTTACTTGGAATTGATTTTTTTTATTTATGTTTTTTTTAAATTACGTCGTGCAGTTCGCGTGGAATAAGAAAAGAAAATGGTTTGAGAGTCTCGGCATTTCTTTTTACAAAATGCTTGTTTTCTCTTTGAAAATTTAAAAGATTATCAGATATTCAAGACGGTTTTCTTTGTATCGTTTTTAGGGAACTTTTCAGGAAAATATTGGAATGCAAGGCAGAATCGACAAGTGCAGTAGAAATGATGACATGTAGGTAATGCATAACTCCATGTGTATTCATGAAATGATAGGAGTGTAGGAGTTTGAGAAAGGACAAGAGCAAATATAATATTTGCTTCTTTCTTTCTGTTTTTTTGGCGGCTTCTACGAAAGCTTTAACTGGAAGTTTCCATATCGCATTAAGAAGGTAAAATATACATCCGATTAACTTGTAATGTATGTGTGTGAGCGCGTTGCACGAGAAGTTATAGATAAATCAAAGGAACGATAAAATGTTAAACACTTCTAGAGATTTCTTTTTTTCGTATGTACATTATTTTAAAGTAAATTCTTCAAAATTGTTTTTTTTTTAAATATATATTTGTAATTTAATATAATTTAACAGACTGTTTTGTAATCTTAAGGTATGTAACCAAATGAAACTGTAAGCTACAATAAATATGTAGAAACGTATTGACGATTGTTTGTTTGTTTCGAATTTCGCGCAAAGCTACTCGAGGGCTATTTGCACTAGCTATCCCCAATTTCGCAGTGTAAGACCACCCACAGCCAACTCTTGGGCTATTCTTTTACCACCAAATATTGGAATTGACCGTCATGTTATAATGCTCCCACGGCTGAAAGGGCGAGCATGTTTAGTGCAACAGGGATTCGATCCCGCGACCCTCAGATTACGAGTTGAGTGCCTTCACCACCTGGCCATGCTTGGCCCGTATTGACTGTCTCTTGCCTTTAAATATTAATTTAATATTTAATATTTCGCTTGGCCAACGTCAGCTCAAAATGGAAACCAAATTAAGTAATGAAAACAGTGTCTTGTTGTTTTTTTTTCTAATGTGTATTGTAGGGCAAGAAAGTAATAGCAAATTTAATTATACAGCGTAAAACACTCGATATATATATTATGACCTTCAAAAGATTAATAACCAACATATTTTGGATTAAATGTGAATAAAAAATATCTTGGGTTGTTTCGTAGCACTTCAGCACTTCTACAGGTTGTACCCTCCAGTGACCCAGCAGTATGTCTACGGAATACTAGAAACCGAGGTTCGATACCCGTAGTGGACAGAGCACAAACAACCCTCTGTGTAGCTTTACACTTAATTACAAACAAACAAACTTCTCCAGGTACAAACAGCACAAGAGATAAGCTCGTTTTGAATGTCATATAAAATAATAATCACATATAGAATGATGTACAACTCATACTGTTCTCAACATTTTTGTTGTTATCGTTATTTTTCATATTTCTTCCACATAATATAACTCTAAGTTTCTGGTACCACATTTGTCCCCAAGTTCAGGTTAACTCACATTCCATATCGATGAGAAAAACTCTTTACTTTAAAGAAGATACTTTCTTTGACCTTATATTTCCGATCAAAATAAAACAGAATTAAAAAAGTTATCATGTTACCCATTATGGATCCATCTTCATGGAATTGTAAGTTAATCAAGAATATGGACAAATATATATTTCATTTTAGATCTTGTTCTTATAGTATCATATTTATGAATTTAAATATCTTACATTACGCTCATAAC